>NC_057809.1:612550574-612766589 GCF_018294505.1 Triticum aestivum
ATATATATATATTTGCCGGATTGTTTAAGCTGAAGAAAAAATATACAGCCCTATAACTGCACTCTGCCTTTTTGATGTTGTTTGGTTTGCTTTGTATCATCTATTCCAAGAGAGTGATAATTTATTTGCATAGCAAAGAAAAAGGCACCTGTTGGTTAATATGAGAACATATTTGTTTGTATGATATCTCTGAAGGCAAGAGAGTGCTTGAACTCTTATTCATGTTAATTTGAAGCTTCCATTTGAGCTGACGTTTCTGTATTTTGGTGAGGCGAACTGTATCGACTCAACGACGCCAGCCGAGGCTGTGTTTGCCAGCGAAGTGGGAAGCTCGAGGCCGACCAGTCCAAGTCCTCGGAGGAGGTGACTCTGGAGCCCTTTGAGTGCGAGCACACCTGCATCTTTGGTGGTTATAGGATGCCCAGAAGGTAAAAATGAAAGTAAGAAGAAAGTAAGTGTATGTTTTATGTCTACAGACTGTTTCATTTCAGAAAATCAGATTTTTTTTTTGCGCTCAGGAACTGAAGCCAGTACAGAATAACAAGTGGATTCAGTATAAAATTTACTTGTGTGCATGACGGACATTTAGAACAAAGGGACAAATTGTGAGCAGTCACAAACTGCGTCGTATCCCATAGTCAACACTAATGTCTGTAATCTTAAGCTATTAAACTTGTTTCCAGGGGAAAGACTTCAGTTGTTAATATCAAAATCACCATTTAAACTTTGCTTCAAGGGGAAAAATAGGATGAACTGCAGCAGACATTCTGGTCTTCAGTTTCATGTGAACTCACACGCTTAAAACATCCAAAAATGCACGAGTCTGCTAATGAAAACGAACTAAAAAGATGTGAGGGAAGCTTCATATCATTTGGAAGTAAAACTCAATGGTGAAGTAGGCGCTCGAGATTTGGTCAAGCAAAAGCAAAAGCAGATACAAGGTAAGGTCTCTGTTTCAGCAAACCACTGACCAACAGACTGCTCAAGATTCAGTCATTCTGGTGCCATTGACATGGTACATGGAAATCAGGAACCACCACGCACTCCCAAAGTGTATAGATCGAACGAACACCAACGTCCCGAATCAGCTCCTCGAGCCTCAGTCCCGAATCAGTTCGACAGAGAGATGCTCTGCTTTTCCTAGTCATGCAGAAAGCGGATTATGCATCGCCACACTTACATTGTATTAATAAGCTTGATCACTGTGAAACTCACTAACTTCCCAAGATAAAAGGGTGGAGGAACTTAGCTTCTGGTATCACTATCACACATCCAAAAAACCAATAGCTGGTACAGAAAACCCTTTGGTGTATACATGACTTCCCAAATTGATTCTCTAAAACATACAGCACATTCAGTACAGTCGCAAACACGCACGGAACATATGAACAGTACATGCTTTAAAGTGCTACCTGCGTTTGGAGGTTTTCGTTCTCGGCTGTTTCCGCGACAACCGTCTGCTCCTAAAGAACCAAATCTCGGTTCTGGCAAAGCTTCCTTTATTACGCACACGGCTCCAACTGTCCGTACATCCTCTTCAGCACAGGGGCTGATTTGTTTTGTGTACTGTGTGGCGTCCCTTATTTTCCCCTACAGCCCTATAACATGCGAACAGACACACTTTGTTTGTAAGATCTCTGAAGAGGCAAAAGGTAGAAAGCTTTGTCCACCACCTGTTGGTAGCCTTATTCACGTTAGTCTGAAGAAGTTGCCATTTACCGAAAAAGGCTTTCGCCCCGCTTTATAAATAAAGCAAACCGCCACGAGCACATACAAGGACTAGTTCAGAGACACACACCCAAGAAACACAACAAATAGGTTCGGAGGTACTGCTGAGGGCACAACTCAACAAGCCCAAAACACACACGACACACAATAAAAGGCTCATCCGGGGTTAAGGCCGGAGAGCAACAGATGACTAATCAGGCTCCGGTGGTGGCGGCGGAGGCGGCGGCGACAGGCGGACGGCCATCGAGCGGAGATCGGCGATGAAGGCGGAGATGGCGTCCCGGTCCTGAGGGCGGCTAAGCGGCCGCCAGAGCTGCAAGTAACCAGACAGTTTGAAGAGAGCGTCAGTAGATCGTCGAAGAGGGGAGCGCTGAATCACGAGCTTATTGCGAATATTCCAAAGCGTCCACGCGAGGACCCCAATCTCAAGCCACCTAATGTGGCGAGAGGGCGCCGGCGAGGCCTGAAGCTCGGCGAAGAGGTCGGGGAAGTTGGAGTGGCACCAATCCCCACCAACCGCCTCACGAAAGCAGCTCCAAACAAATTGAGCAGATACGCAGGAGAAGAAGATGTGGTTCGAGTCTTCGGGGGTATCACAGAGGGGGCATAGGCCGGAGCCCGGACCATTGCGTTTGCGAACCTCAACTCCCGACGGCAGGCGCCCACAGATCCATTGCCACATGAAGATGCGGATTTTGAGGGGCAGGCGAATGGACCAGATCGCCAGGAGGGGCGGCGGAGCGGAGGAGGGGGCGATAGCCGCGTAGAGGGACTTAGTGGAGAATTGTCCCGAGGGCTCGAGGCGCCACCGAACCGCATCCGGGTCCGAGTCCACCAACGGTTCATGGAGAGAAATACAATCAAGAAGTTCATGCCAAGCGGCCACTTCTGGGGGCCCAAATGGCCTCCGGAACGCGAGGCGCCCTAAGTAAATAAGGGCCTGTTGAACTGAGATTGTAGGAACGACAGCGATGGAGAAGAGGTCCGGAAAGAGGGCAGCGAACAGAGCATCACCTGCCCATCGGTCAAACCAGAACAGGGTCGCCGCACCCGAGCCCATCGAGATGGAGGTCCCAATGCGGAGAACGGGAAGCAGTTGGATGACCGACTGCCAGAACTGGGACCCACCCGAACGCTGGCAGAAGGCCAGAGGCTGGCCACGCAAGTATTTATGCCGGATGATGTCCAACCAGAGACCACCGTGCCCCTGGGAAATACGCCAGAGCCAGCGGGATAGAAGGGCAATGTTCATGCGCTTCGAGCACATGATGCCAAGGCCTCCCTGCTCCCGGGGCTTGCAGATGTCGGGCCAACTAACCATATGATACTTTTGTCTGTTGTTGTCCCCAGCCCAATAGAAGCGCGACTGGATTTTTGCGATCTCGTGATGGAGAGTCTCGTGGAGGCTGTAGAAGCTCATAAGGAATAGTAGGAGACTAGAAAGCGAGGAGTTGATGAGAATTGTCCGGGCCGCCTTCGAGAGCCAGCGACCTTGCCAAGGCTCAATGCGCGTTTGTAACTTGGTCACTACAGGACGAAGGTCCGCCACAGTAAGCCTAGAGTCACTAATGGGCGTTCCCAGGTAGGTCGTTGGGAAGGCACCCAAGCGGCAATTGAGGCGGTTGGCGATGTCAAGGGCCTCAACTGGAGAATAGCCCATCACCATCAGATCACTCTTGTCGAAGTTAATCTTAAGGCCAGACATTTGTTGGAAGCAAAGGAGGAGGAATTTAAGGCTAGCGATGTCCGTATCCGAGCCTTCGACCATGATAATGGTGTCGTCGGCGTATTGGAGCAGGGAGATGCCGACACCCCCAGTCAAGTGGGGAGTGATGCCTCTAATATGGCCCGCCGCTTTGGCCTTATCCAGAATGGCCACAAGAGCATCAACCACCATGTTAAACAGGAAGGGGGAGAATGGATCACCCTGCCTCACCCCACAGAACGTGGGGAAGTAGGGACCGATCTCCCCATTGATGTTGACGGTGGTGCACCCACACGAGACCATCTGCATAACCCGCGTGACCCAGCGGTCATCAAAACCTTTACGCAGGAGGACTTCCCGAAGGAAGGGCCAGCTAACCGTATCATAGGCTTTATGGAAGTCAATCTTCAGGAAGACCGCCTTAAGGCGTTTGGAGCGCACCTCATGGAGAACCTCGTGAAGAACCAACACCCCATCCAGAATATAGCGGCCTTGGATGAAAGCCGATTTGTTGGGGTGGGTGATCTGATCCGATAGTAGGGTCACCCTATTGGCGTACCCTTTAGCCAGAATCCGGAAAATCACGTTGATCACCGTGATGGGGCGGAACTGCCGGATGTCCGAAGCGCCAGGGACCTTGGGAATGAGCGAGATCGTCCCATAATTAAGGCGTCCGAGGTCGATGGACCCGACATAGAACTCATCAAAGATGGCCACAATCTCTGGCTTGATCACATTCCAGAAGCTTTGGAAGAACTTGACTGGGAGGCCATCCGGGCCAGGTGCCGAGGTCGGATTCATGCCTTTGATGGTGGCCCAAACCTCGTCCTCAGAGAAGGGGGCTAAAAGGGCCGCGTTCTCAAGGTCAGACACAAGTTGGCGACCGGACCAGCAGTCGAGTGCTAAAGATAAGCCGCTCCGAGGAGCGGCTGTGAACAGGGCTCTATAGAAGCCGTCGACATGGGACCTAATGTCCCGGGGGGACTGCAAAAGGTTTGGACCGTCCCAAAGGAGAGGGATGGTGTTACGCCTGCACCGGCCATTAGCGATAGCTTGGAAATAGGTCGTATTCACGTCGCCCTTCAACACCCATTTCTGAGCACCACGCAACCGCCAGTAGGCCTCTTCATCAGAGTAGATGACAGAGAGCTGATCTTCCAGGTCATAGCGAGAGAGACACTCCTCTGGAGAAAGGCCAGAAGCATCAGCGCGCAGGTCCAGGTTGGCCCCCCACCCCTTCATAAACTGCCGACCACGTTTGGCGCAGGCGTGCCAAGAGTCGACAGTGGAGGGAGGGCGGGACGGGGACTATGAAAGGGCGCGAGTCTCCACCCAGCGCGCACAGACCGCATCAATGAAGCCCGCTTGGGACAACCAAAATGTCTCAAAACGGAATCGGGGCGGGATTGGGGGACGCTCATCTGCGGAGGAGAGGAGGAGGGGGACGTGGTCAGAGCCAATCCGAGTGATGGCTCGAAGAGAGGCAAGGGAGCAACGAAGGTCCCATTCCGGAGAGACCAGGACCCGGTCCAGAACGGACTGGGTCGGGGCTACCTGGCGGTTGGTCCAGGTGAACCTGGCACCAACCCGGTCAATCTCACGGAGGCCAAGATCAGCAATGCAATCGTTGAACATTTGCATCAGGGCAAAGTTGACATTCGCATTGCTCTTGTCCTCCGCGCATCTAAGGAGATTAAAGTCACCCCCCACCACCACCGGCAGAGAGGCAGCCGACACCTTCCTGTTAAGCTCCTCAAGGAAGGAGGCCGAACGGCTGTGGTCGGCGGGGCCGTACACAATTATGACCTCCCACTTGAAGTTGATGGAACGCTCGAAAATCTCCATGATAACAAAGAACTGACCCCGATCCATACTACCCACCTCGAAGGTGGCATCCTTCACACCTAGCAGGATGCCACCGGAATGGCCCGCGGTCCCACTAGAAGGGAGCCAATGCCAGGCGAAGGGTGGGAGCTAAGGCGGTCAAGCTCAGGAAGGGAGAACTCCGTGCGCATGTTCTCCTGAATAGCCACAATGTCAATGTGTTCGTCGCGAATGTACACAATGAGTTGGCAGCGGCGGCCGTCATGGCCGAAACCGCGGATGTTCCAGAAAAGGGCACGCATCACACAACCATTGAGGGGTTGCTTGACCCCAGGACTCGAGAGGCGCTTTGGGTGCGGAGAGCGGCAGTACGAGAACGGGTATGACCCCGAAGCTCGGAGACGTCCATAGGTGGGATTCCGCCAATCCTCCGAGGAGGGGGTGGTATGGGGTCTGCCGACACAGATGATGGGCCAGGGGGCGAGAGTAGAGCTGCTCTAGCCTCAGCCAGCTTCCCATCAAGGATCTCGCGCGCCCTAATGGCCGCGATCTGGGCTAACGGGGGGCCAACCTCCCCCCTAAAGATAATCGCGGAATCAGTCGCGATCTTCACCAGGTTCCCAAGAGGCATCGATTCGAGAGCCGAAAAAGAACAAGTAGCTGCCGAGGGGGGGACTGGAGGGGTACCTAGCTCCAGGTTCCGTGCCGCAGCATGAAGCTCCGCCCGCTCGCGGATGGGAAGCACCGGGCGCGCTGCGTCCAGCTGAGCGCTCCGGCGCGAGGCAGTAGCCGGAGAGGAGACCGAGCGGGCACGCCGGGCGAAGGCCACCACGCGTGGAGGCGGAGGCGGGGCAGCCAAGGGGGTGGTCACCTGAGACTCCCCCTCCAGGCCCGAGACCGCATCGGGAAGGGGCTGAAGAGCCATGATCGGGGAGGAGGGTTGCAGCTTTGTCGGGGAAGACGGCGGGGGAGCAGGGGCCTCGACGAGCGCCACCCGGACCGCGGCCGGAGACGGCAGGGGCGGCGATGGGGGAGGGACCGGGGGAGGCCACGACGTCCCCAGCGAGCGGCGAGGGCGGGTCCAGGTTCACCGGTCCCGTGGGAAGGAGGACCAGGTCAAGACTCGGCTCGCCTGGAGCAGTGCAGACGGGGGAGCGTGGGGAGGATGCGGGGCAGACGACCAAGCCCACACTGGAGGCGTCGCCGACAGCAGGGGACTCGGCCCCCGGGGCGAGGGTATCCAGGGTCGGGGGGACCAGCGCGACCTGGCGCCGGTGGCCACCATCTGCCGGAGGAGAAGGGGAGCGGGACGCCGACCGAGAGGGCGAGTCGTCCGAGCCCTCCCCGTCCTCCGACCGGCGGGGGCAAGGGTGGTGGCGGCCGTGGTAGTCCCCACCGGCGCCTGGGTTGCCGTCAGGGGGGCCATCAGCGGTGAAGCGAGGGCGGCCGACGTGGTTGGGAGGCTCGGGGGCGATGCGGAGGTCGTAGCCCTGGTCGTTGAAGAAGACGCGGACGGTGACGCGAAGCTTGGAGGAGTCTAAGCACTTGACCTTGACCCGGAACTCCTCCTCCTTACGGAGGGAGAGCTCATCCACCACCACCACCTTGCCCAAGATCCTGGACATCTAGCGGATGACGAGCTCAGAGCGGGCGATGTCGGGAAGCCCACCCACAAGGAGCCAGGTGGTATCTAGCACAGCCACCGCAGGGGCGTCGAGGATAGGCTCAGTGATGTCGACGACGAGCTGGTTGAGGGCGAGGGTGATCCGGCCACTGCGCGTGGCGTACCCGTAGCTGACGGAGTCAGCGAAGACCACGGTGAAGATGTGACCGGTAGTAGGGGTAGCCAGCCAGTCCCACTGGCACCGGTAGAGGTGGTTGAGCTTGGCCTCAATCATCTCCGGCGAGGCCACCCCATCAACCACAGTAACGATCGCCTGAAGGGAGGGAGTGGGTGGGGGGAGATCGGGGACCTCAAGGTGAAAGAAGCCCAGCCCCTCGATCCCGTGCCCATACATCATGAGCTCCGACGTCACCGAGCGAGCAGGATAGAGCAGGGCAAGATGGCCAGGGTCCTGGCAAATGTAGCAGCACTGGGGGTTGACGCAGTTGACTTGCGAGTGTCCCGCCACCCCGCAATTGAAGCACGGGGGACGAGGGAGGTTGGAGACCGGGCCCGGGAGAGGGGCAGAGCCCGGCGCCACCGGGGGAAGCGAGGCGGGGGCGCCCCGTCCCTGCCCATGCCGTTTCTTCTTCTTGGCCGGGCCCTGACGACCGTGGGATGGGCCAGAACCCGAGGCGGCCGCGGGAGCCGGCACCGACGACGACGCAGCGTGGGGCGGGACGTACTTGTGCGGCGCCGTGGAGGAAGCCGGGAATTGGGGACGGGAAGCAGCGGGGATTGACGAGCACGGAGGGGATGGGGAGCGGCCGCGGCGGGGCGGGGGGGGGGGGAGGCGAACGGCGGCGGGGCCGCCAGTCACCTGACGCGGCAGCATGGGGAGACCGCGGCCGGCCGCGGTCATCCCTTCGGGCCGGCGAGCGGCGGTCGTCGCGCCGGCCGTCGCGGAGCTCGCACAGCTCACGGCGGAGTTCTTCCTCACGGCGCAGGGAGTCCGGCGAAGGATGACGAGGCTCGCGGCGGTCATCCTGCCCCCGCTTCGGGCGTGGCTCGTCGTCGTGCCAGTTGCGCATGGCCGACGGTGGCGGTGGGAGGGGGCGCGAGGACGGGCCTGCCACGATGGGTGGCGGGGAGGGGAGTGGGGGAAGAGGAGGATTCGGTCGAGGGAAGGGCTCGGGAGTGGCGGCGGGAGGAGGAAGGGGAGCGATTGGATACCCGCGAGGGAACCAGATCGATCGAGGCGAGGCACTGGGCCTAGGGCACCGGGGCGGCCCAGTCGGCGCGGGCAGGTCCAGGAGAAGCGGACGGGGCCCAGCCGGCGCGGCCGCCAGATGGGCCGGGCCGCGGCCCAAGAGGCCAGGGCTGGACAGGTCGAGGCCCAGTAGTCGACGGGGACGACCGAGCCGTAGGGTTTCCCCTTCAGCGGTGGGCGCCGCCGCAGCAGTTTGCACCCGCGACCCGTCGCCGGCGGAGACCGGCGCGGGGCGGTGCCTGGGGAGGGAAACACGGACGCGGAGGGACGATGAGCCGAACGAGGCGATGAATGGACGAAAAGGGGAGGCATGGGCCACCGGAGCCATGGTCACCGAGACCGGCCTCGACGGCGGAAGCGCCGGAGCAATCACCAGCCGAGCCAACGGCGGACAGCGCAAGGAAGAGCGGGCGGCGCCGCGTTCCGAGCGGCCAGCCACACCCCATGAGCGGGCACGGCGACTGCGACCGCTCCCATCCCGCAAGCTCCGGCCTTGCGTCCCCGGTGCCCGAGACTGGCTCGAGGGCAACTGCGGCGACCGCGCCTGCCGCGAGCCGGCGGCAGAACCCCACACGTGGGGGGCTGAGCCACTGGCCCGGCCGGGCTGGGCGGCGCGACGGGTGAGGGAGGGAAAGGCGCGTCGTCCGCGCAGTCGGCCCACCGGAAGCAGGGGGTGGCCACGGGAGCGGGCGAGGGGGGCGGCAGGTTGGGCGATTCCGCCGGAGCCGGCGACAGGGAGGGAGGAGGGGGGAGCGGTGTCGACGGGGCCGGCAAGGGGAGCGGCGGAGGGCAGCCCCGCAGCCGGGGACGCGACGCCGCAGGCGTCGCAGGAGCGCACCGCTACCTCCATTCTACTTTATGCAGGAGCGCCCCAGAGGCCTCAAGTTTGACCGAAGAAGTTGCCATTTGAGCTGACATTTCTTTACTTTGATGAGGCAAACTGTATCAACTCGACCATGCATGCACTTCTCTGCTGTAGCGAGCAAAGCAAAAGCTCAGCGTACAGTCGGGTAGCTCTACTTGTGATTGATGTTAAGATCGATGGTAATTTAGCATGCCTCTTGATAGATGGAATTTCTTCTCTGTTTCACTGACTTACTCTGTGATATTCTGCTTTAGCTCTAAAACAATCTTAAGCCGAAGTGTGTGATGATCCATTCATTTCAGGTTAAAAATGTGCAGCCTTATAGCCCTGTGTACCTGTTGCAGAAAAGCGTGATGAGGAGCATAAATCTTCAGCCAAGGATATAAATGATTCAACCAACCAAATTCAAGATGCAGCTTGCAGTCAAAGGAAGGTGGTTGGATCTCAAGACTCGCCGAACTGAACAAAAGAAGGCGGGGAAGCAAGGGGGACACCATTGATCTGCAACATCATCCTCTGCTCCTCGTCTGCTTCGCCAGCTCCGCAACCTGGCTTCAACTACTTCATTGTTGAATTCCTGTTCCCTTCTCCCAGTGCTTTGCTGGTCCAGCTCTGCCTGTGAGAAACTGATCCATATACTTCCTGATGATGACTCGCTGTGCTCAGCAGTTTATACTTTATACCGAAAAAGGCTTTCGCCCCGCTTTATATATAAAGCAAACCGCCTAAGCCAACATCCAACAAGGTTCACAAACACACACACATACAGAAGTCTCAAACAAACACAAGCACATAAAGGGGGTTACTACTGAGGGCACAGCTTAACAAGCCCTGGAAACAGAAAACACAACACACTCACGCCTAGCGCCCGAACTCTAATCGGCCTCCGGAGAAGGGGCCGGCAGCGGGGGCGCCATGCGGACAGCCATCGAGCGAAGGTCGGCGAGGAGGATGTTGATGACGTCCCGGTCCTGGGGGCGGCTAAGCGACCGCCAGAGCTACAAGAAACCACACATTTTGAAGACAGTATCAGTCACACGTCGAAGAGGCACTTTCTGAATGACAAGCTTGGTACCATCCACAAAGGGGGTTCTCGCCTGGACGCTTTGGACCATCTGCAACAAGCTTGTCATTCAGGCAGTTTATACTTTATAGCTCTCATGTTTGCTGCTGATGTGAAGAAAACTACAGAAGCTTGGTACTCTAGTTTAGTACTCCCTCCGTTCGAAAATACTTGTCATAGAGATGGATGTATTTAGACGTATTTTAGTTATAGATATATTCATTTTCATTCATTTCTGCGACAAGTAATTCCGAACGGAGGGAGTAGCTCCTGGTTTGTATTTATGACCTTGTGACGGGTTTCTGTCTGCATCCAAAAACTATGTGGCACGGCAGTTGTGTTTTGAGCATTCAGAACTGAAGGAACGCTCACCAGTATCCCATCAAGTATATGTTTAAAGTAAGATGCAAATTATAATGCTAACACAGCTTGTTGGTAGTATAAAAATATTGCCCTCATTTATTCCACCTTTTATTTGTGTTTCCTTGTTTCCTATGAAATCACCTTATCTTTTTCATGTATAATTAGTATTGGCATTTCCAAGCAGTTTTTGCATATTCGAGATGTTGGTGGTGTTCTTGATTCTGTCCATATGCCATGTCAATGTCACCAGACTGCCGAACCTCGAGCAGAAATAGAGGCCCTTGCCTTATATCTTTTGCTGATGAAAAAGTTCAGTGCTTATCCCCTCCCTCACTCCCGCGGCGCTCGCGGGGGGGGGGGGGGGGGGGGGACCTAGCGCCGCCCCCAGTCCCCCCTTCCTCGAGCCTCCCTCCCCTCTCCGCCGCCTCAACATACTAGCGGGCAAAGCCCGGCCAGTGCTGGCGGCGGCGGGGCCCTCTCCTTCCCCCTCTCAGTCCGGCAGGCGCGGTCCTCCGGGTCGGGCGGCGGCGTGGCGTACGATCGGGGCGCGGCGGCAGCATCTGATGGCGGCGACGCGAGTTGTGGGCGGCGGCGTGAAGGGGCTGCAGCGGAGGTGCTGCGCGGCGGGCTTCGGCCAGATCTCGGTCCAGTCGGCGAGGGCCACGGATGATGCGTCCGCCCCTACCGTGTCCTCGGCTGGTGGCGGTGGAGGCGCAGCGGCGGTGGCAGGTGGGCGCGCTGGTCAAGATCCAGTCGTCTCGCCGGCTGGACGACGACGACAGGGCAGATGGGCTCCCTGGTGAGTATTCTTGGCGTTCGGCGGGGGCCCCCCTTGCCGGTGGTTGGGTCTGCGTCGGTGGCCTTGCGGGGTGCTGCGTCGGCCGCTGAGGTGGGGCGGCACAGGGGTGTGTCCAGTGGGGAGGCTGGCTGGAGGGATGGGTGGCGCCGACGTGCTCGGGCCCCGTCACTTGCACATGGGTGTGTCGATCCGGATGCGTCGGCTCCCCCACCTCCCCCTTTCCCCGGCCATGTGCTGGCTGTCGCAGCTCCGTCGATGTTCAAGGAAGGATGTATGCTGCGGTTCGTCGCTCGGTGGGGCTCCTTTGGTGCAAAGTTGATCTCTTTGGATGGTCTTGGGGGTGTCTGGATGTTGGGCGGCGGCCCTGACGGGGTGAGGCGAGGCGTTCGGGGGCGGAACCTGCGTCTCAGGTGCGGGCGGGCAACCATGGTCTCGTGGGGAGCGTGGCTGCGGGTGGTTGGCAGAGCAGGGGTGTGTCGCCGGGGTGCGAGCACCGGGGTTTATCACCTGCCCAGTCCTTTTCTGGCCGTCGGTGGCGGCGTCTGTGGACGTCGTATTCTTCTTGAAGGCTTCCCAACTTGGCAATCTCTTAAAGTTGCAATATCTTGATCTCAGTTGGAATTATGATTATTATTGGAATATGCCTTACATAGTGGATCTTGCATGGTTGCCACGTCTCTCTTTGTTGAGCCATCTCGACATTAGCCATGTGGACCTTAGTTCTGCGAGGGATTTGGTTTAGATGGTTAACATGCTTCCTTCTCTTAAAGTGCTTCACTTGTTCGACTGTCGACACAATAATACCATGTCTACTAGTATACCACATTCCAAGCTCACACATCTTGAGCTCCTTGATATGTCTGATAACACCTTCCAAACTTCACTCAAGCATGCATGGTTTTGGAATCTCACAGGCCTTAAGGAGCTTCACCTAAGAGATTCCGGCTGGGAAGGGTCCATTCCTAGTGATTTGGCAAACATGACGTCCCTTCAAGTCATAGACTTTAGTTGGAACGATCTCATGGGTTTGATACCAAAGAAATTAGAAAATTTGTGCAATTTGACGAGAATGGTGTTCACTAGTAACAACATAGGTTCGAGCATAGGGGAGTTCATGGAGCGACTACCAAAATGCTCATGGAATACTCTGCAAGAATTTTCGGTGCAGGAGGCAAATATGACCGGGAAACTACTCATTTGGATTGGTAACATGACCAATCTTAGTGTTCTTCAAGCATCTAAAAACATGTTGACTGGCCCTCTACCTGTAGGAGTTGGAGCACTGAGTAATTTGAAAAGGCTGGACAGCAGCTACAATAACTTCAGCGGTGTTCTCTTGAAAGAACAATTTGCAGGTTTAGAAAAATTAGACGAATTGGACATCAACCACAATAACTTCAACGGTGTGCTCTTGAAAGAACAATTCGCAAGTTTAGGCAACTTAAAGCATTTGGACCTCAGCTACAACAAATTCATTGGTGTGCTCTTCAATGAACATTTGCAAGTTTAGGTAATTTGGAGGATTTGTACCTCAGCTATAATAACTTCAGTGATTTTCTCTTGAAAGAACACTCAGTAAGTTTAGGTAATTTAAAGCTTTTGGACCTCAGCCATAATACATTAGATCGTGTGCTCGTGGAGGAGAATTTTGCAGGCCTAATGGGTTTAAAGTATATGGACTTCTCGCACAACACTTTGATAGCTATCAACCAGAAATGGATTCCTCCATTTAGATTGAAGGTTGCGAAATTCCAATCATGCCAACGGGGCCCATTTTTCCAGAGTGGCTTAAATGGCAATCTGATATTGATGTTCTTGTTCTCACTGATGCAAATCTGGATAATGTTATTCATGATTGGTTTTGGGTGACATTTTCCCGAGCTTCAACCTTGCAAGCATCAAGAAACAAATTGTGTGGCTCATTACCGTCAAATCTACAACACATGTCAGCTGAGTATATATATCCGGGGTCCAATAAGTTGAAGGTCAAGTTCCACAGTTGCCTATAAATATAAGCCGATTGGACCTATCTTCAAACTCTTTATCTGGGTCATTGCCATCAGAGCTAAATGCTCCACTACTCGAAAATTTGTTGCTTACAAATAATCAATTCACAGGCACCATCCCGCTGTCTATATGCCAATTGACTACACTGAAAAGGTTGGACCTATCAGGAAACCATTTAACAAGAAGTATTATGCAGTGCTGGAAGGAATCTGATGCAAACTCTTAAAATCAATTTGGTTTTGGTTTTGAGATGTTCAGCTTAGCCCTAAATAACAACAATCTCACAGGTGACTTCCCCAAATTTATTCGAAGGTCGTCACAATTGATGTTCCTTGACCTTTCTTACAATAGGTTATTTGGAGTATTGCCAGAAAAACAAATCCACAAATGAAAATATTTAGAGTGAGATCAAATATTTTTAGTGGTCATATTCCTAAGAGTCTAACTTCCCTTCACTGTCTTCATTATTTGGACATAGCACATAACAAAATATCAGGAAGCATAGCGTGGTCTTTGTCAAACTTGAAGGCAATGAAGGCAGTGGTGTCACGTGACACAAAGGATTACTACTATGAAGAGAGCATCCCAGTAATCATGAAGGATAAAAAGCGTGACTACACCTTCTCGATCTACAATCTACTGGCAATTCTCGATTTGTCAAGTAATAGTTTGAGAGGACAGGTTCTAGAGGAGATAACTCTACTCATTGGACTTACCAACCTGAACTTGTCAAACAATCAGTTCATAGGAACAATCCCAAACCAAGTTGGTGATTTAAAGCGGTTGGAGTCACTCGACCTATCCTACAATGAGTTTTCTGGTGCCATACCATCAAGCTTGTCAGCTTTAACTTATCTGAGCTACATGAACTTGGCATACAACAATCTGTCTAGTGCAATACCATCTGGCCAAGAGCTAGCTTTTTTTTAGAAAAGGAGGAAGAGCCCCGGCCTCTGCATCTGGGCGATGCGTACAGCCACTTTATTAATTATTCTCAAAAGACCTTACAAAGAAATACAACAGTAAGTCTGAAGCCACCGTTTAGTCAACATCTGTTGCTACTCCTATTCATTTGATGAAGGGATGTTGATAGTCTGGGCCTTTATCAAACAGACCTCGCAGCCAAACCTAACATCTAAGACCTGAGATCCCATCCGGGACGCCTGCCGGGTATGGGTCACCCACCCGTCCGGCGCACTCCTCAACCAGGACGCCTGCCGGGTATGAGGCCGCCGCAGCCACACCTGCCACCAATCCATCTTCAGAGATGTACTGCTGCATCTACCTTGCCCGGTCTAGCTGTCGTCGACGCCACCACGACGCCAGACAACACCACCATCCTGCGCTTGTCCATCAACACACGCCCAACAGCGAGACCCCGCTGCTCCATGCCGCTGAGACCCGCCATTGTCGACGTATCAGATGCAACGCCGCTCCTCCTTCGCGAACACCACCTTCTACCACTAGTCATATCCCCTCCACCTGTAGATCCTCTGCACTCCCAACCGAGCCCCAGTGCCCCTGACGACACCTCCAGGAAGGTCACGACGCAAAAAGCACCGCTGCCGCCAGATCCGAAAAGGATTGAAGGTTTTCACCCGGCCAGGGATCAGGGTGGGTAGATTGGGCCCTCAGCTGCGCCTTCATGAAGGAAAGCGGCGCCCACGAGCGTCGCCGCCGCCAGGCCGGCTAGACTGGCCAAGGTTTCCCCCGGACCCAAAGTACACCACTAGGGCTCACTACCACCGGAGCCTGCAGCCGCAAACCACCGGGACGACGATAGAGGCAGCAGGAGAAAGGGGAACCTCAAGATCTGACGCAACGGAGAACCACGCCATGGCCGGACTCCACCAGCGACCCGCCACCCGCGCAGCCGAGTACGCTGGCCAGCATCGCCTGCAGACGTCTCCAGCTGCCGGACGACGCCGCCTCGCCGATAGGGCCGCCGCCCAAGGATCCGTAGGCCACCGACGCGATACTCCAGCCCGCAGGCCGACGAGATCGATCCAGGCGCCGAGATCCCCGCCGCCACCTTCCCCGGGGTCCGCCCGGGCTTTGCCGGCGGTCGTCTCCGGCGGCAGCGAGGGACGGAAGGGGGATGAGGGGAGGCGGGCGGCGATAGATGGGATCGCCCCCGAGTCGCCAGGGGCGACGCGAGGGCCGCGTGAGTTTCAATCTTTAAAATGGGAGAGATTTTCACTTCCGGCCTCTGCACCAACTAGGGATGCATACGGCCATTTCAGTATGAGTACCAAGATAAACATGGTCCTCGAAATTTTTTAAATGAGTATCAAGATATTTCTTGATGCATGGTTCCACCACACACCAAGCTTGATCCTCAATAAACGGGGGAAAACCCCTGTGCATCACCTGTCAATTCTAGGAATTGAACTCGGGTCGTTATATTAGGCTGCACAACCGCATACCCAGCCACTGAGCCAAGGCTCTCTTTGCAAGCTCTTGATAACCAGATGTATATCTACATCAGTAACCCTGGTCTTTGTGGAGATCCTGTCGGTAGGAACTGCTCAACGCATGATGCAGAGCAAAGTGGCCTCGAAGATATAGATCATATGCCATCTGTTTATCTTACCATGAGCATTGGATTTGTGGTGGGTATGTGGACAGTTTTCTGCACCATGTTGATGAAGAGAACATGGAGGGCTGCCTTCTTCCAGTATGTTGATATGATGTACGACATGGTTTATGTGCAAGTGGCTGTAAGGTGGGCTCACATGATGGAGAAAACTCAAGACGGTGCACCATGAAGTGCCCAACTCCGCGGCAAGCAAATTGCGTGTATCTAAGTATTTGCACCATTTCCCTATTTGTAGCTCTAAATGAGCCTTGGCTGGACGCTTGTACTGTATTGTAGCACTTTAACAGATGAAGGGTATGTATATGTTTTGCTAGATTGTTTAAGCTCAAGAAAAGTAATACACATCCCTATAACTGCACTCTGTCTTTTCCATGTTGTTCGGTATGCTTTGTATCATCTATTCCCACAGAGTGATGATCTCATTTGCATAGCAAAAAAGAAAAGAAAAGAAAAGAAAAGAAGATAGCTCTGTTCACCATCAGTGCTGATCAATATGTGATGATCTCATGTTGTTGCTCAATATGTGAACAAACTTGTTTGTAAGATGTGCCAAGAGGCAAGACGTAGAAAGCTCTGTGCACCATAGGTGCTTGTAGACTTATTCATGTTAATCTGAAGTGTAATTTGAGCTGATATTCATTTACTTTGGTCAGTAGACAGTATGACTCGATCATGCCCACCGAGTCTGTGTTTGCAAGTGAAGTGGAGAAGCTCAAGGCTGACCAGTTGAAGCCCATGTAGCAGGAGCCCTTTGAGTGTGATCACGCCTGCATCGTTTCGTTACAGAATGCCCAAAAACCAAAAGTGAAATTAAGAAAAGATTTTTTTATGTGTACTGTTTGCTTCATGTCAGAAAAAATGGAGATTTTGGTGCCCAGGAACTGAAGCCAGTACAGGATAACAAGTACGAGTAGTATAAATTCGCTGGTGCTCACGATGGACATGTAGAACAAGGGAGAAAAGTTGTTTGCTGGGTCATATGACGGCAGATTTATTCTGTACCATCCCAGAGTCAACACTAACGTCTGCAATATGAAGAACAACATTTAAACTTGTTTCCAGGGGAAATGTTCATCTATTTACTATCAGAACCAGTATTTTCCCTGGGAAAATCGGATGAACTGCTGCAGCAGACTTTTTGGTCTTCAGCCTGCAAAAGAAAACGAACTGGAAAATGTTGAAAGTAGGCACTCCCTGTTTCACAAGGAAACAAGCAAAACCAGTTATATGATAGAGGGGTCTCTGTTTCAGCAAAGCACCCACCAGGATCAGCAGAGTGCCCGAGGTTAGGTCAGTCTGACATTGACATGGCACATGGACAGAAATCAAGAACCACCAGGTGCTCCCAAAGTGTATAGACCGAACGAACACCAAAACCTCGAATCCGCTCCTCGGGAATCAGTCCAGAATCAGCTCAGCAGAGAGATGCTCTGCTTCAAGAATGCCAGATGCTCTGCTTTCACTCGTCCCAAACGAGAGCATCAAGACTTTGCCAGTGTATACCGAAACTCACTGGTCCCCAGATGCCACAAAAATTTGGACAACAGTGAATTGATGCTATTGTGCGAACCAGATTTGCCCGCATCAAAAACATTGTAAGTGTTGTTCTACTAAGCTGTATTATCTGAATGCAGCCTACTAATTAAGGTTTCTTCACACTGCACACAATGTAAATGAGTTTGTTATTTTTCATACATTGGCCCAGAATTTCAAAAAAAAAAGACACACTACCCAGGTGCTGAATCTATCTATTAAACAGGGAGCTGTAGAAGCACACACACGCGCACCATAAGCCCATAATCAATCCGCTGAAATGACGGAACACGTCTTCTTTAGGAAAGCAAAGCTTTGTGGAGCCGTCCAAAGATGAGGTCTAGCTCTGCACATGGAGGACTTCAACTCTTCCAGTAATATTGGAGGGGGAAATATATAATTACCATTTGGGTCTTGTCTTGCTAGAAAATTTATATTGGGGGCAGAAATCCAGAAGAGATGGATGCTAAAATAGTATGAGTTTTGGATAATATTGGGGGCGAAGCACAAGTTCAGTGTACAGTTGGGTAGTTCTATTTGGGATTGGTGTTAAAGATTGGTGATAATTTAGCACGCCTCTTGATAGACATTATTTCTTCTCTGTTGCACTGATTCACTCTGATATACTCTGCTTCGTTCTGAAGCAGTCTTAAGGCAAATCGTGTGATGATCCATTCATTGCATAGATCTTAAGCCAAGGAGAGAGGCGGTTCACCTAACCAAATCTCAAGACTCAGCTTCGCTGTCAAAGCCGATAATGCACATCATAGGTGACTAGTTATTTGAAGCTCTGCTTCTTCTCGCCTGCTTTGTCAGCTCTGCAACCCGGCAGGGCTCGGCTTTTGGAATTTGGACTACTTCATCGCTGAATTCTTGGGTGACAAAAACCCATTGCCTGTGAACTTGGGAGAATCTGTGTTGAACTCTTCGGAAGTGTTTTGTGTCGTGAGAAACTGAAGCTGGAGACCTATCCTATAACTTCGGGGAAGCTATGTTGATCTCTTCATAAGTGTTTGTGTTAATTGCCATGAGGACATCAGTTTTTTTTTCCTGATAGTAAGCTCGTCTTGCTCAGCCGTTCGTAGATCTATCCTGTTTGTTGCCGATCTAAAGAAACTGTGATAACTTTGCGGTTTAGTTCCTGGTCTGAATTTCTGTTGTTGTGATTACTTTCTGTCTGCATCCAAAAACTATGTGACAGTTGTATTTTGAGCACTGAAAACTGGAAGTACGCTCACGTCAAAACAGATCCATGTGCACTTAAAGCAAGTTTCAGATTTGGAAGTTGAAATTTAGCGCAGGCAGGTGAAGAGGTAAAACAAAGCTTCTCATGCTCAACTAAAAACTAAACTAAGATAAACATTTCAGAGCATCTCTTCTTCTTGTTCTTCTTATGCTTCTGCTACACCAGACCACGTCACGCTGCGGCAGCAGGAACTTCGGTGCTCTTCGTCCCGGCGACGGTTGCAATGTCAACTAGATGTATATTTTGTCTCAGGCTCCTGCTACTGGTGTGTTGTATCTTGGTGTGAGATCTTGTCACAACTTTCATTTTTACTGTCTCATTCATATCAAATGGTGCTTCTCGATATCGCCTTCCATCTCTTCTGAAGGTTGTGAATCTGAACCTGAAATTGCTGTTTCTTGATATTTGCTTCCCGCATTGCCGTCAGGTGGTGATTTACTTCCTCAAAAATTATATGCCCATCAGGATACATTCCACCTGCATCTAAGTAATTAAAAGTATCTCCAACCGGTACTAAAGACCACACTTTAGTACCGGTTGGTGGCTCCAACCGGTACTAAAGGCTCACCCTATATATACAGCACTTACGAAATTTCAGTTACATCTCCCCACTTCTTTCGTCAACCTCTCGCGCGCCGCTCCCGTCTTCGCCGCCCGTCGCCCGTCGTCGTCGTCGTCCCCGCCGCCGCCCCGAACGCCGCGCGCCGCCGTCCATAGTCGTCCCGCGCCGCGGTCCCGTCGTCGTCCCGCGCCGCCGTCCGTACGTATCTCGCTCTCCTCACGCGTACCCGGCCGCCGCGCTGCCGTCCGCCCCGAACGCCGCACGCCGCCGTCCGTCCCCGCCGCCGCCCCGAACGCCGGCGCCCCCGCCCCGTACGCCGCCGCCCTCGCCCCGTACGCCGCCCCCCGTTCGTACGTACGGGGCGGCGGCGTACGGGGCCGCACACACACACGCATACACATACACATACACACATACGTACACACATATACGCATACACACATACACACACACATACACACACACATACACACAGACACACATTTTTTTTACTTATTTTCTGTTTTTTAGAAAAGTTAATTAGATGATCGAATGTTAGATTAATGTCGAATGTTAGATGAATTAGCTAGCTAGATAGAAAAATTGTCGAACTAGAGATTAGAACTAGTTGAATAATTAATATAACTAGTTTATTTTTAGTAAGAAAATTTAGGTATATGAGATTTGAACTAGTTCAATAATTAATATAACTAGTTTATTTTTAGTAAGAAAATTTAGGTATCTGAGATTTGATGATCTAATTAAAATATTATTTGTTAATGAGTTTTTCTGTTTATTTAATTTTTTATATATTTTGAGTTTATATAAATGTTAGATTAATGTCGAATGTTAGATGAATTAGATAGAAAAGTTAAATATATAGTAATGTCAATTGAATATATAGTTAGATATATTAATGTCAAATGTTAGATGAATATATATTTGGCTAGATATAGGTGTTTAATGTTTCTCCTATATGAACATAGAAAATGTCATCTGGCGATGAAAAAGATTTCACTATGTGCGAACACTGTGAAGACCAGCACGGCCTGTGCGACAAAAATTTTCTTGTTGATGGTAGGCGCTTCAGCATCAAGCTGGATGAGACATTCGAAGTTGATACAGTAAGTCACTTTGTCAATTATTATTTGAATGCAAAACTTATGCTTCATTTGCTTCAACTTATAATTTTAAATTTTCACTATTCTACTAGCGCATCCCCTGCCATGCAAGAATTTTTGTCTTGGATAAGATAGGTTTTAGTGCTATAGATGATATGGAGGTAAAGGGAGTTTACTTGAAGACGGAGCATGGGTATACTTTCAACGTCAAATTATATAATTGAGACACATACACCCATTTTGAATGCAAAACTTGGCAAGCACTATACAAGCCTTATGCATTTGAGACTGATATGGTTATCACCTTTGATATTCGTCCGGAAGATGATATTGAAGGTAATATAGACATCTGGGTCGATGTGCAAACGCCTCCAGTTCTACCATTTGGTGAGTTTTTCTCAACCATGCATGCATATGTTTATGTCTTTGATACAGTTTATTCAAAAATAGTTGACAACTAATTTGTATTGTCAGCTTATTTCGGTTCAAGCAAACATGTCCGGCGCTTGGTAGACAGGACCTACTACTGCCCTGGGGCTCAACTAAACTGCGAGGAGATAAGTCATTATGTTTCATGGCTTGAAGATCTTAATACTGTCAAGACAATTTTTTTTCCTGAACTTAGAAATGTTAGTACTCAAAACGTGCGACCAATCACTAGTAGAAAAAGGGTCAAACGTGAAGCACATTAGTGCCGGTTTGTATTTGAGCCGGCACTAATGTATACATTAGTGCCGGTTCCAAGGGCTAGCCGGGGCGCTTTCATTAGTACCGGTTCGTGGCTAACCTTTAGCACCGGTTCGTGCCACGAACCGGTACTAATGAGAGTGGTGGCAGGATGTTGTCAGACTGGGGCCCCTCCAGCCCCTTTAGTACCGGTTCTTGGCACGAACCGGTACTAAAGGTCGTCCTACATAAACCCTTCGTCCACCCGAGCTCGCTCTGTTCTTCCCCTTTCCCCTCTCCTCTCTGTTCTTCCCCTCTTTCTCTCGGGCTCATCACACATTTTGCCCAAAATTTGTCAAGATTTGAAGGCCCCCATCCATTCAAATGATCACAAAGGTTAGCAACGTTGTCCTTTCATCTCTCATTGCTAGATTAGCTCTTGCAATGCTTTATATAATGATTAATTTGTGAGTTTAGTAATTTGGGAGGATATATATATGTGTGTGCTAGTATTTGATTTATATGCTATTTTTTCTAGGAGGTATGTGAACCGGAAATTCTAACCGACCCTATTGTCGAGAGGTTAAATTTAGTTGAAAGAGAAAACGAGTACTTGAAAGAAAAATTGAAAAGAATTGAGGGGGAGAAGATGTAATTGGAGTTGCATGTTGCCGATGTCGTCGATGATCACAAGATCAAGACGGAGAAAATGCGCTTGAAGATTAGAAAGATTAGAAAATATGCCATCGATAGTGAGGCTTGGTATCATTATGCTGTTGGATCCATTGTTACCTTAGTTGCGATCTTGATCAAATTTGTTGTTGCATTTAAATGCTTTAGCTAGAGAGTTATTTGTTTGTTGCATTTAAGTGTTGTATGAACTTGTATTAATTTGGTCTATTCGGTGTTGTGTAATGAAGATGAGCCGGCAATGGATGTACGATGACCGATGCTCTCCCCAGTTCGTTGAGGGCGTGCATATTTTTCTTCTTGCGGCTGAGGCAAACAAGCAGGCGGATGGTTTTATGCCTTGTCCATGTGCTCGCTATAAGAATGGTCACAATTACTCTACGTCAAGAACCATTCACGTCCACCTGTTTAAGTCCGGTTTCATGCCCCACTATAATGTTTGGACCAAGCACGAAGAAAGAGGGGTTATGATGGAAGATAATGAAGAAGAAGAGGACGACGACAGCTATCCTAGCCATGGGTTCCCTGAATACGATGATACAACAATGGGGGAAGAAGCTGAGCCGGTAATGCGGGAAGAAGCTGAGCCGGCAATGCGGGAAGAAGCTGAAGAAGAGGCATCAGATGAGCCCGTTGATGATCTAGGTCGGGCCATTGCCGATGCAAAGAGAAACTGCGCAAGTGATTTGGAGAAGAAGAAGTTGCAGCGCATGTTAGAGGATCACAAAAAATTGTTGTACCCGAATTGCGTAGGTGACAAGAAAAAGCTGGGCACCACACTGGAATTGCTGCAATGAAAGGCAGAGAATGGTGTATCTGACAAGGGATTTGGAAAGTTGCTGGTAATGATAAAGGATATGCTTCCAAAGGACAACGAATTGCCCGAGAGTACGCACGAAGCAAAGAAGGTTGTCTGCCCTCTAGGGTTAGAGGTGCAGAAGATACATGCATGCCCTAATGATTGCATCCTCTACCGCGGTGAGTACGAGGATTTGAACGCTTGCCCGGTATGTGGTGCATTGCGCTATAAGATCAGCCGCGATGACCCTGGTGATGTCGAGGGCCGGCGCCCCAGGAAGAAGATTCCTACCAAGGTGATGTGGTATGCTCCTATAATACCACGGTTGAAACGTTTGTTCCAAAACAAAGAGCATGCCAAGGCGATGCGATGGCACAGAAAAGACCGTAAGAAAGACGGAAAGTTGAGAGTACCCTCTGACGGGTCGCAGTGGAGAAAAATTGAAAGAAAGTACGGGAAGGAGTTTGCAGATGACGCAAGGAGCGTATGGTTTGGTCTAAGCGCAGATGGCATTAATCCTTTTGGGGAGCAGAGCAGCAACCATAGCACCTGGCCTGTGACTCTATGTTTGTATAACCTTCCTCCTTGGTTGTGCATGAAGCGGAAGTTCATTATGATGTCAGTGCTAATCCAAGGCCCTAAGCAACCCGGCAACGACATTGATGTGTACCTAAGGCCATTAGTTGAAGAACTCTTACAACTGTGGAATGGAACAGGTGTACGTGCGTGGGATGAGCACATGGGGGAAGAATTTGACCTAAAGGCGTTGCTGTTCGTGACCATCAGTGATTGGCCTGCTCTCAGTAACCTTTCAGGACAGACAAACAAGGGATACCGCGCATGCACGCACTGTTTGGACGATACTGACAGTATATATTTGGCTAATAAGAATGTGTACCTGGGACATCGTCGATTTCTTCCGAGCAGGCATCCCGTAAGAAAGAAAGGCAAGCATTTCAAAGGTGAGGCGGATCACCGGACGAAGCCTCGCCACCGTACTGGTGCTGATGTACATGATATGGTCAAGGATTTGAAGGTGGTCTTTGGAAAGGGTCCTGGTGGACAACCTGTTTCGAATGACGCTGACGGACGCGCAGCCATGTGGAAGAAGAAATCTATATTTTGGGACCTGCCCTATTGGAAAGACCTAGAGGTCCGCTCCGCAATCGACGTGATGCACGTGACGAAGAATCTTTGTGTGACCCTGCTTGGCTTCTTGGGCGTGTATGGGAAGACAAAAGATACACCTGAGGAACGGGAGGACCAGCAACGTATGCACGGAAAAGACGGCATACATCAAGGTCATGCAAGATACGCTCTTACCAAAGAAGAGAAGGAAATCTTCTTTGAATGCCTGCTCAGTATTAAGGTACCGTCTGGCTTCTCATCGAATACAAAGGGAATAATAAACATGGCAGAGAAAAAGTTCCAGAACCTAAAGTCTCATGACTGCGACGTGATTATGACGCAATTGCTTCCGGTTGCATTGAGGGGGCTTCTACCGGAAAACGTTCGATTAGCCATTGTGAAGCTATGTGCATTTCTCAATGCAATCTCTCAGAAGGTAATCGATCCAGAAATCATACCAAGGTTACAGAATGATTTGGTGCAATGTCTTGTCAGTTTCGAGTTGGTGTTCCCACCATCCTTCTTCAACATCATGACGCACGTCCTAGTTCACCTATGCGAAGAGATTAACGTTTTGGGTCCTGTATTTCTACACAATATGTTCCCTTTGAGAGGTTCATGGGAGTCTTAAAGAAATATGTTCATAACCGTCTTAGGCCAGAAGGAAGCATCTCCAAGGGCCGTCAAAATGAAGAGGTCATTGAGTTTTGTATTGACTTTATTCCTGACCTTAAGCCGATTGTTGTTCCTGAATCGCGGCATAAGGGCAGACTGGATGGAAAAGGCACGCTAGGAGGGGAACAAATAATATGTATGGACGGACATTCTCTCACTGAAGCACACTACACAGTTCTAAAGAATTCCGCCTTGGTGGCTCCGTATATGGATGAACACAAGAATTTGCTACACTCCAAACACCCGGAGCGGTCTGATGACTGGATTACACGTGAACAAACCAGGAGTTTCGCCAGCTGGTTGCAAGCACGTACCATGCATGACACCTCTATTGAAGATGACCTGTACTTGCTGTCCCAGTTACCATCTTCGAATATAATGACTTTCAAAGGGTACGAGATAAATGGTAATACATTTTACACGATCGCCCAAGATAAGAAGAGCACCAACCAAAACAGTGGTGTCCGCTTTGATGCAGAAACCAATACGGGAAAGGAAACATATTATGGTTATATACAGGACATATGGGAACTTGACTATCGACGTGGTTTGAAGGTCCCTTTGTTTCGGTGCAAATGGGTCAATATGACACGAGGCGGGGTAACGGAAGACCCGCAATACGAAATGACAACAGTGGATCTCAACAATCTTGCGTATGCAGACGAACCATTCGTCCTAGCCAATGATGTGGCACGGGTTTTCTATGTGAAGGACATGTCTACCAAGCCAAGAAAAAGAAAAGATAAGGAAGCGAATGCATCGTACGATGAGCCAAAGCGGCACATAGTTCTTTCTGGGAAGAGAAACATCATGGGAGTGGATGACAAGACAGACAAGTCAGATGATTATGAAAAGTTTGATGAAATTGCTCCATTCACAGTGAATATTGACCCGAGCATCCCGTTAAATGATGAAGATTTTCCATGGTTACGGTGCAAAGGGACACACGCAAAGAAAAAGTTTCACACCCAAAGATCTGGGATGTGATCGGCTTCACTAGCTATCATCACTTTCTTCTGTGTTTCACCCCCAGAAGGGAATCTCTGTAATAGTTAGGGTAGTTAATTATGTGTTATGGCATTTGAAACGCGAAGAAATTTTATGTGCAAACAAATTCTTTCATGCCTTTACTGATTTTTAAAGTTAAGTTATTCACAAACTAGTGATTCACACTAATTTCAAATAATTCAAAATTTAAACTATTCAAATTTGAAAACTACGGGCACTAACAGAAAGTTTGTAATTTTTTGTACCTAAAGCAAAAATATTCACAAAGAAACTCTAAATACAAAAAAACCAACTCAAAAATAAATAAAGCAAAAAATAAAAATAAAAAAGCCCGCCTACTAGGCTAGAGCGGCCTACATACGACTAGAAACCCAACCTGTTGTTGGGCCAGGATGCAGGCCCGCAAAGGCCCAGTAGGCCCACGAGGCAGCACAACACAGGTAGGCCCAAAAGGCCTGCATTTGAGAGGAGCTCGAAGGAGCAGCCGCGGCTGAGTTTATAAACCAGTGCGGCTGCCCTTCGCTAGGCGAGGTGGGACTAAACTTTGCGCCCCTCGCCTGGCAACGCACCCCCCTTTAGCCCTTTAGTACCGGTTCGTGGCACCAACCGGTACTAAAGGGGGGGCCTTTAGTACCGGTTGGAGCCACCAACTGGTACTAAAGGGGGTCGCTTCCCGCCGCTTGGCCTGGCCAAAACAGGCCTTTAGTACCGGTAGGTGGCTCCAACAGGTACTAAAGGTGTCCCCTATATAAGAAACACTTCGAAAATTTTCAGTTTCTCATCTCCCACTTCTCTCTGCCGCCGCCCCGTACCGCGCCGTCGCCGCCCCTGTCGCGCCATCCCCGTCGACTCCGCGACGCCCCCGTCCTCGTCACATCGTCCCCGTCGACTCCGCAGCGCCCCCGTCGCCGGCCTGTCGCCACACTGTCCCGTCGCCGTCCCGGTCGCCGCACTGGCCCGTCGCTGATCCCCTCGCTTCACCGTCGCCGTCGCCTTTGGATCGACCTCGCCTCGCCGTCACCGTCGCTTCGACCTTGCCCGCGCGCGCTGTGAGCCCCTTGTTGGAAATATGCTCTAGAGGCAATAATAAAAGCATTATTATTATATTTCCTTGTTCATGATAATTGTCTTTATTCATGCTATAATTGTGTTATCCGGAAATCGTAATACATGTGTGAATAACATACACCAACATGTCCCTAGTAAGCCTCTAGTTGACTAGCTCGTTGATCAACAGATAGTCATGGTTTCCTGACTATGGACATTGGATGTCATTGAGAACGAGATCACATCATTAGGAGAATGATGTGATGGACAAGACCCAATCCTAAACATAGCATAAGATCGTATAGTTCATTTGCTAGAGTTTTTCCAATGTCAAGTATCCTTTGCTTAGACCATGAGATCGTGTAACTCCCGGATACCGTAAGAGTGCTTTGGGTGTACCAAACGTCACAACGTAACTGGGTGACTATAAAGGTATACTACGGGTATCTCCGAAAGTTTCTGTTGGGTTGACACGGATCAAGACTGGGATTTGTCACTCCATATGACGGAGAGGTATCACTGGGCCCACTCGGTAATGCATCATCATAATGAGCTCAAGGTGACCAAGTGTCTGGTCACGGGATCATGCATTGCGGTACGAGTAAAGTGACTTGCCGGTAATGAGATTGAACGAGGTATTGGGATACCGACGATCGAATCTCGGGCAAGTAACATATCGATTGACAAAGGGAATTGCATACGGGTTTGATTGAATCCTCGACATCATGGTTCATCCGATGAGATCATCGTGGAGCATGTGGGAGCCAACATGGGTATCCAGATCCCGCTGTTGGTTATTGACCGGAGAAGTCGTCTCGGTCATGTCTGCCTGTCTCCCGAACCCGTAGGGTCTACACACTTAAGGTTCGGTGACGCTAGGGTTGTAGGGATATGTATATGCAGTAACCCGAATGTTGTTCGGAGTCCTGGATGAGATCCCGGACGTCACAAGGAGTTTCGGAATGGTCCGGAGGTAAAGAATTATATATAGGAAGTGCTGTTTCGGCCATCGGGGCAAGTTTCGGGGTTATCGATATTGTACCGGGACCACCGGAAGGGTCCCGGGGCCCACCGGGTGGGGCCACCTGCCCCGGGGGACCACATGGGCTGTAGGGGGTGCGCCTTGGCCTACATGGGCCAAGGGCACCAGCCCCTAGAGGCCCATGCGCCTAGGGTTTCCATAGGGGAGGAGTCCTACTAGTGGAAGGCACCCCTACGTGCCTTGGGGGGGGGAGGGAAACCTCCCTTGGCCGCCGCCCCCTAGGAGATTGGATCTCCTAGGCCGGCGCCCCCCCCCCTTAGGCCCTCCTATATATAGTGGGGGAAGGAGGGCTCTTGATCCACGCCTTTGGTTGCCTCCCTCTCCCTCTCCAACACCTCCTCCTCCTCCATAGTGCTTGGCGAAGCCCTGACGGAGTACTGCAGTTCCACCATCACCACGCCGTCGTGCTGCTGCTGGAGCCATCTTCCTCAACCTCTTCTTCTCTCTTGCTGGATCAAGAAGAAGGAGACGTTACGCTGACCGTACGTGTGTTGAACGCGGAGCTGCCGTCCATTCGGCGCTAGGATCTCCGGTGCTTTGGATCAAGTCGTGTTCGACTACCTCATCCCCGTTCTTTGAATGCTTCCGCTTGCGATCTACAAAGGTATGTAGATGCATCCGATCACTCGTTGCTAGATGAACTCATAGATGGATCTTGGTGAAACCGTAGGAAATTTTTTGTTTTCTGCAACGTTCCCCAACAGTGGTATCAGAGCTAGTTCTATGCGTAGTTCTTCTTGCGCGAGTAGAACACAATTGGTTGTGGGCGTAGATGTTGTCAACTTTCTTGCCGCTACTAGTCTTATCTTGCTTCAACGGTATTGTGGGATGAAGCGGCCCGGACCAACCTTACACGTACGCTTACGTGAGACCGGTTCCACCGACTAACATGCACTAGTTGCATAAGGTGGCTGGCGGGTGTCTGTCTCTCCCACTTTAGTTGGAGCGGATTCGATGAAAAGGGTCCTTATGAAGGGTAAATAGAAGTTGACAAATCACGTTGTGGCTTTCACGTAGGTAAGAAAACGTTCTTGCTAGAACCCTTTTTGAGCCACGTAAAACTTGCAACGACAATTAGAGGACGTCTAACTTGTTTTTGCGGCAAGTGCTTTGTGATATGATATGGCCAAAGTTGTGATGAATGATGAATGACATATATGTGATGTATGATATGTTCATGCTATTGTAATAGGAATCACGACTTACATGTCGATGAGTATGACAACCGGCAGGAGCCATAGGAGTTGTCTTTATTTTTTGTATGACCTGCGTGTCATTGAGAAACGCCATGTAAATTACTTTACTTTATTGCTAAACGCGTTAGCCATAGTAGTAGAAGTAATAGTTGGCGAGCAACTTCATGGAGACACGATGATGGAGATCATGGTGTCAAGCCGGTGACAAGATGATCATAGAGCCCCAAGACGGATATCAAATGAGCTATGTGATATTGGCCATATCATGTCACTATTATTATTTGATTGCATGTGATGTTTATCATGTTTTGCATCTTGTTTACTTAGAACGACGGTAGTAAATAAGATGATCCCTCATAATAATTTCAAGAAAGTGTTCCCCCTAACTGTGCACCGTTGCGACAGTTCGTTGTTTTGAAGCACCACGTGATGATCGGGTGTGATAGATTCTAACGTTCACATACAACGGGTGTAAGATAGATTTACACATGCAAACACTTAGGTTGACTTGACGAGCCTAGCATGTACAGACATGACCTCGGAACACAGAAGACCGAAAGGTCGAGCATGAGTCGTATAGAAGATACGATCAACATGAAGATGTTCACCGACGTTGACTAGTCCGTCTCACGTGATGATCGGACACGGCCTAGTTGACTCGGATCATGTTATACTTAGATGACTAGAAGAGGGATGTCTATCTAAGTGGGAGTTCATTGAATAATTTGATTAGATGAACTTAATTATCATTAACTTAGTCTAAAATCTTTACAATATGTCTTGTAGATCAAATGGCCAACGTAGTCCTCAATTTCAGCGCGTTCCTAGAGAAAACCAAGCTGAAAGACGATGGCAGCAACTATACGGACTGGGTCCGGAACCTGAGGATCATCCTCATAGCTGCCAAGAAAGATTATGTCCTACAAGCACCGCTAGGTGAAACTCCCGTCCCACAGAACCAAGACGTTATGAACGCTTGGCAGATACGTGTTGATGACTACCCCCTCGTTCAGTGCGGCATGCTTTACAGCTTAGAGCTGGGGCTCCAAAAGCGTTTTGAGAGACATGGAGCATATGAGATGTTTGAAGAGCTGAAAATGGTTTTCCAAGCTCATGACCGGATCGAGAGATATGAAGTCTCCGATAAGTTCTTCAGCTGTAAGATGGAGGAAAATAGTTCTGTCAGTGAGCACATACTCACTATGTCTGGGTTACATAACCGCTTGACTCAGCTGGGAGTTAATCTCCCGGATGATGCGGTCATTGACAGAATCCTCCAGTCTCTTCCACCAAGCTACAAGAGCTTTGTGATGAACTTCAATATGCAGGGGATGCAAAAGACCATTCCTGAGGTATTTGCAATGCTGAAATCAGCAGAGGTAGAAGTCAAGAAGGAACATCAAGTGTTGATGGTCAATAAAACCACTAAGTTCAAGAAGGGCAAGGGTAAAAAGAACTTCAAGAAGGACGGCAAGGGAGTTGCCGCGCCTGGCAAGCAAGCTGCCGGGAAGAAGCCAAAGAATGGACCCAAGCCCGAGACTGAGTGCTTTTATTGCAAGGGAAGCGATCACTAGAAGCGAAACTGCCCCAAATACTTAGCAGACAAGAAGACCGGCAAAACGAAAGGTATATGTGATATACATGTAATTGATGTGTACCTTACCAGTACTCGTAGTAGCTCTTGGGTATTTGATACCGGTGCAGTTGCTCACATTTGTAACTCAAAGCAGGAGCTGCGGAATAAGCGGAAACTGGCAAAGGACGAGGTGACGATGCGCGTCGGGAACGGTTCCAAGGTCGATGTGATCGCCGTCGGCACGCTGCCTCTTCATTTACCTACGGGATTAGTTTTAAACCTCAATAATTGTTATTTAGTGCCAGCTTTGAGCATGAACATTGTATCAGGATCTCGTTTAATTCAAGATGGCTACTCGTTTAAATCCGAGAATAATGGTTGTTCTATTTATATGAGAGATATGTTTTATGGTCATGCTCCTATGGTGAATGGTTTATTCTTAATGAATCTCGAGCGTAATGCTACACATATTCATAGTGTGAGTACCAAAAGATGTAAGGTTGATAATGATAGTCCCACATACTTGTGGCACTGCCGCCTTGGTCACATAGGTGTCAAACGCATGAAGAAGCTCCATGCAGATGGACTTTTATAGTCTCTTGATTACGAATCATTTGACACGTGCGAACCATGCCTCATGGGTAAGATGACCAAGACTCCGTTCTCAGGAACAATGGAGCGAGCAACCAACTTATTGGAAATCATACATACTGATGTATGCGGTCCAATGAGTGTTGAGGCTCGCGGTGGCTATCGTTATGTTCTCACCCTCACTGATGATTTGAGTAGATATGGGTATATCTACTTAATGAAACACAAGTCTGAGACCTTTGAAAAGTTCAAGGAATTTCAGAGTGAGGTTGAGAATCAACGTGACAAGAAAATCAAGTTTCTACGATCAGATCGTGGAGGAGAATACTTGAGTCACGAATTTGGCACACACTTAAGAAAATGTGGAATAGTTTCACAACTCACGCCGCCTGGAACACCTCAGCGTAATGGTGTGTACGGACGTCGTAATCGCACTCTATTAGATATGGTACGATCTTTGATGTCTCTTACCGATTTACCGCTATCTTTTTGGGCTATGCTTTAGAGACTGCCGCATTCACTTTAAATAGGGCTCCGTCGAAATCCGTTGAGACGACACCGTATGAATTATGGTTTGGGAAGAAACCTAAGCTGTCGTTTCTAAAAGTTTGGGGATGCGATGCTTATGTCAAGAAACTTCAACCTGAAAAGCTCGAACCCAAGTCGGAAAAATGCGTCTTCATAGGATACCCTAAAGAAACTGTTGGGTATACCTTCTACCTCAGATCCGAAGGCAAGATCTTTGTTGCCAAGAATGGATTCTTTCTAGAGAAGGAGTTTCTCTCGAAAGAAGTGAGTGGGAGGAAAGTAGAACTTGATGAAGTGTTACCTCTTGAACCGGAAAAGGGCGCAACTCAAGAAAATGTTCCTCAGGTGCCTGCACCGACTAGAGAGGAAGTTAATGATAATGATCAAGATACTTCTGATCAAGCTCCTACTGAAATTCGAAGGTCCACAAGGACACGTTCTGCACCAGAGTGGTACGGCAACCCTGTCTTGGAAATCATCTTGTTAGACAACGGTGAACCTTCGAACTATGAAGAAGCGATGGCGGGCCCGGATTCCGACAAATGGCTAGAAGCCATGAAATCCGAGATAGGATCCATGTATGAAAACGAAGTATGGACTTTGACTGACTTGCCCGTTGAACGGCGAGCCATAGAGAATAAATGGATCTTTAAGAAGAAGACAGACGCGGATGGTAATGTGACCATCTATAAAGCTCGGCTTGTCGCTAAGGGTTATCGACAAGTTCAAGGGGTTGACTACGATGAGACTTTCTCACCGGTAGCGAAGCTGAAGTCCGTCCGAATTATGTTAGCAATTGTCGCATACTATGATTATGAGATATGGCAAATGGACGTCAAAACGGCATTCCTTAATGGTTTCCTTAAGGAAGAATTGTATATGATGCAGCCGGAAGGTTTTGTCGATCCTAAGAATGCTGACAAGGTGTGCAAGCTCCAACGCTCGATTTATGGGCTGGTGCAAGCATCTCGGAGTTGGAACATTTGCTTTGGTGAGATGATCAAAGCGTTTGGGTTTACGCAGACTTATGGAGAAGCCTACGTTTACAAGAAAGTGAGTGGGAGCTCTGTAGCATTTCTCATATTATATGTAGATGACATACTTTTGATGGGAAATGATATAGAACTCCTGGACAGCATTAAGGCCTACTTGAATAAGAGTTTTTCAATGAAGGACCTTGGAGAAGCTGCTTATATATTAGGCATCAAGATCGATAGAGATAGATCGAGATGCCTCATAGGTCTTTCACAAAGCATATACCTTGAGAAGATATTGAAGAAGTTCAATATGGATCAATCTAAGAAGGGGTTCTTGCCTGTGTTACAAGGTATGAAATTGAGCTCAGCTCAATGTCCGACCACGGCAGAAGATATAGAAGAGATGAGTGTCATCCCCTATGCCTCAGCCATAGGTTCTATTATGTATGCCATGCTGTGTACCAGACCTGATGTAAACCTTGCCGTAAGTTTGGTAGGAAGGTACCAAAGTAATCCCGGCAAGGAACACTGGACAGCGGTCAAGAATATCCCGAAGTACCTGAAAAGGACTAAGGAAATGTTTCTCGTTTATGGAGGTGACGAAGAGCTCGTCGTAAAGGGTTACGTCGATGCTAGCTTCGACACAGATCTGGATGACTCTAAGTCACAAATCGGATATGTGTATATTTTGAATGGTGGGGCAGTAAGCTGGTGCAGTTGCAAGCAGAGCGTCGTGGCGGGATCTACATGTGAAGCGGAGTACATGGCGGCCTCTGAGGCAGCACATGAAGCAATATGGGTGAAGGAGTTCATCACCGACCTGGGAGTCATACCCAATGCGTCGGGGCCAATCAAACTCTTCTGTGACAACACTGGAGCTATTGCACTTGCCAAGGAGCCCAGGTTTCACAAGAAGACAAGGCACATCAAGCGTCGCTTCAACTCCATTCGGGAAAATGTTCAAGATGGAGACATAGATATTTGTAAAGTACATACGGACCTGAATATAGCAGATCCGTTGACTAAACCTCTCCCTAGGGAAAAACATGATCAACACCAGAATTCCATGAGTGTTCGATTCATCACAATGTAACTAGATTATTGACTCTAGTGCAAGTGGGAGACTGTTGGAAATATGCCCTAGAGGCAATAATAAAAGCATTATTATTATATTTCCTTGTTCATGATAATTGTCTTTATTCATGCTATAATTGTGTTATCCGGAAATCGTAATACATGTGTGAATAACAGACACCAACATGTCCCTAGTAAGCCTCTAGTTGACTAGCTCGTTGATCAACAGATAGTCATAGTTTCCTGACTATGGACATTGGATGTCATTGATAACGAGATCACATCATTAGGAGAATGATGTGATGGACAAGACCCAATCCTGAACATAGCATAAGATTGTATAGTTCGTTTGCTAGAGTTTTTCCAATGTCAAGTATCCTTTCCTTAGACCATGAGATCGTGTAACTCCCGGATACCGTAAGAGTGCTTTGGGTGTACCAAACGTCACAACGTAACTGGGTGACTATAAAGGTATACTACGGGTATCTCCGAAAGTGTCTGTTGGGTTGACACGGATCAAGACTGGGATTTGTCACTCCGTATGACGGAGAGGTATCACTGGGCCCACTCGGTAATGCATCATCATAATGAGCTCAAGGTGACCAAGTGTCTGGTCACGGGATCATGCATTGCGGTATGAGTAAAGTGACTTACCGGTAACGAGATTGAACGAGGTATTGGGATACCGACGATCGAATCTCGGGCAAGTAACATATCGATTGACAAAGGGAATTGCATACGGGGTTGATTGAATCCTCGACATCATGGTTCATCCGATGAGATCATCGTGGAGCATGTGGGAGCCAACATGGGTATCCAGATCCCGCTGTTGGTTATTGACCGGAGAAGTCGCCTCGGTCATGTCTGCCTGTCTCCCGAACCCGTAGGGTCTACACACTTAAGATTCGGTGACGCTAGGGTTGTAGGGATATGTATATGCAGTAACCCGAATGTTGTTCGGAGTCCCGGATGAGATCCCGGACGTCACGAGGAGTTTTGGAATGGTCCGGAGGTAAAGAATTATATATAGGAAGTGCTGTTTCGGCCATCAGGACAAGTTTCGGGGTTATCGGTATTGTACCGGGACCACCGGAAGGGTCCCGGGGGCCCACCGGGTGGGGCCACCTGCCCCGGGGGGCCACATGGGCTGTAGGGGGTGCGCCTTGGCCTACATGGGCCAAGGGCACCAGCCCCTAGAGGCCCATGCGCCTAGGGTTTCCATAGGGGAGGAGTCCTAGTAGTGGAAGGCACCCCTACGTGCCTTGGGGGGGGGGGGGGGGAGGGAAACCTCCCTTGGCCGCCCCCCCTAGGAGATTGGATCTCCTAGGCCGGCGCCCCCCCTTAGGGCCTCCTATATATAGTGGGGGGAGGAGGGCTCTTGATCCACGCCTTTGGTTGCCTCCCTCTCCCTCTCCAACACCTCCTCCTCCTCCATAGTGCTTGGCGAAGCCCTGACGGAGTACTGCAGTTCCACCATCACCACGCCGTCGTGCTGCTGCTGGAGCCATCTTCCTCAACCTCTTCTTCCCTCTTGCTGGATCAAGAAGAAGGAGACGTTACGCTGACCGTACGTGTGTTGAACGCGGAGGTGCCGTCCGTTTGGCGCTAGGATCTCCGGTGATTTGGATCACGTCGTGTTCGACTACCTCATCCCCGTTCTTTGAACGCTTCCGCTTGCGATCTACAAAGGTATGTAGATGCATCCGATCACTCGTTGCTAGATGAACTCATAGATGGATCTTGGTGAAACCGTAGGAATTTTTTTTTTTCTGCAACGTTCCCCAACACCCCTCCCCCGGCCCCTCTCCTCCCTCCAATCGATCAAAGCCACACCGCGCGCCGGCGCCGACCGTAGCGCGCACACACGCGCGCGCACACACACACTACATGCACACACACACTACACACACACACTACACGCGCACACACACAATTTTTCTGTTTTTAGCTTTTAGTTTTTTCTATTTTTCTGTTTTTCATACAAAGTTTTAGATGAATTAATTAATTAGATTAGATTAATGTCAAATGTTATAGAAATGTTAGTTATATAGGAATGTTAGAAATTTTGGAAATGTTAGTTTTAGCTAGCTAGATGAATTAGATTAATATCAAATTGTTAGACGATGATCGATGTTTTTTAGTTTTTTATATTTTTAGTTATAAAATTTAGAATTTGCATATATGAAATCATCACAATCCATCATTTAAAAAATGTTACTTTACTTTTGCGGCATATAGTATTTATTGTCGACGATGCCCGGCCCGCATCCTCGCCGTCGACACGTCCGCGACGACGTCCAGCTGACCCATGTCCGGGACCGGGCTCCGCCGGGCTGGCACTGGGAGGTGCTGCCTGGAGGGGCGCGCCGCTTGATTAGGAACCTGGCCCCGGGTCCAGTCGTCGACCCTGATCTCGTTTGGTGGCGTTCGCGTGGGCCAGTTTCGGTGCGGAGGGAGCCGGCCCCGCCGGAGGTGGTACGTCGTCGTGTCAGGGAGGAGGACGAGCACGTCCATCGCTACATGGTTGCGTTAGAGGGCGGCAGGTTCTCCAATACCTGGCAGTTTCTTCAGTGATCTCACTTCAGCTATGATCCTGTGAGGGTTCCTTCTCTTTGGGTGTCCACCGCCTAGCCAGTGATGTACTATTCAATATTATATATTATTCGAGACGATGTATTCGAGATTAAATCTATTATTCGAGACAATGTATTCGATATTATATCTATTATTCGAGATGATGTATTCGAGATTATATCTATTATTCGAGATTATACTAAATTGTTTTATATTTCTTTTGGCATAGTTAAATAAAAGCTATGGCGGACAATACCGATAGAGAGAGAGAACAGACCATGTTCGATATCATACGCGGGCCAGATGATGATCAGAATGAAGAAGATTTTGACGGCTCCGAATTTCTAAACAACACCGGAGAGGGTGATATGATATTCGATCGCGACGACCGAATTGATGAAGTCATGAACTACGACGACGAGGTATATATATTTATATAAGCAGGAATCTGGTGATCATCGCATGTTTTAAATGAGTTGAAGATATATTAACGAATCGATCTTTCTTCTTTCAGCCAACCGGATCGAGCAAATCTTCAGGCAAAAGGACGAAACGAGGCCCGAACAAAAAGTTGAAGGAGGGCGTAAAGTACAATATCGAGGCATTCAAACCTAATGGCGAACCATTAGTGCCTAAGAAGATTGCGGACAAGTTCGTTCGTCAGTGCGGAGTTCTTGTGAAGGACCAACTCCCGATCTCCCTTCAAGAATGGAGAAAGCCAGCAAAGCCACGTCCAAATGTTACTTTTGTCGACAAGAATAAAAAAACTGCTTTGGGATACTCTCATGGAACATTTCACCCTACCAGATCATTTCACAGAAGCAGATGTGCAGAAAGTCAAGGACGCTGCTTTTAGGAAGATGACGGTTGCATTCAAGAACCACAAGAGAACGACGTGGGAGAAGTACGTCAAGGGAGGAAGGAAGACTCCAGTATTCGAGGGAATACTAGAGAATCAAAGTGCTCATTGGGACGATTTCGTGAAATTCAAGGATTCAGAATTAGCTAAGGAACGGTCGAGAATAAACAAGAAGAATGCCAAAAAAAGGATAAGTTCCATAAGCTGGGGCCAGGTGGCTACGCGGTGGCAATGCCTAAGTGGGATAAGTCTGAGAAAGAGATGGAGGATGCAGGTGTCACTCCGGTTACTAAGAGCTGGCCCCCCAGGTGCAGGACTTGGTTCTATGCGCATGGGGGGGAGTTGGACCCGAAGACAGGCAATGTTTCGATGAAGGCATGTCTGAACGGAGCCGACGATGCGATACTTGTTGCAATAGAAGAGGCTCGATCGGGGGTGTTCCAGCCCAACAGAGAGAACGACGAGCTTACGCATGCCCTGGGAAATCCTGAACACCCGGGAAGAACACGAGGCAAGAGCGCTATTCCGTGGTATGAGGGGTTTTCGGACTGGAATGCCGACTACAGAACCCGTGCGAGAAAGAAGATTGCATAGGAGAAGAAGAGGAAGATGGAGGAGGAGCAGAGGAAGCGGGACTATGAACGCCTTCAAGGCCTAGAAGCAAGTCAAGCGGAATTGGCAGTTAAATTCCAGCGGCAGCAGGAGCAGATCGACTCACTTAGCCAGCAAAGGGGGTCTCAGCATCTGCAGCAGCTAGCGGATGATCCAGCATTGGATAGCACCGCCCCATCCATGCCGAGAAGCAGCGTGGGTTCCACCCCGGGCGACGCTGTGCTGGATAGATACCCCGTGGATGACATCACGGAGAACACTAACTGCGAGCTACACTTCAAAATGAAGAACATATCCATGAAGGTGGCGGACGCCGTTGCTTTTTCAAATTCCCCCGAGGCAACCTTCCATTGCAACCCGATTCCAGCGGGCTATGCTCGTGTCTTGGTTGATGAGGTGGTGGACCCATATTCGGAGCTACAGCTTGACATTCCTGGAGGTGACGACGAGCACACATTGGGAGAGGCCATACATCATGTCATCCTATGGAGAAAGGATTGCATCATCTTTCGAAGGCCACCGACACCGCGTCACCCGACTCCTCGTCGAAATCCGCCACCGAGTCAGCAGACTCCCGCTCCAAGTCCACCAACGCGTGAGGCCACTTCTCCTCCTCCAAGTCCGGCAAAGTGTCAGGCCACTCCTCCTCCAAGTCCGACACAGCGTCAGACGTCCACTCCTCCTCCAAGTCCGGCACAACCTCAGGCCACTCCTCCAAGTCCGGCATAGCTTCAGGCCACTCCTCCTCGTCCAACTCAGTCCCGTCAGCCGTCTCCGCCGCCTCAGCAACCGCAGAAGAGACACCCCGCAGCTATGGTGCGTAGCGGCACGAGTCGAGGTCATAGTACAGGAAGTACAGGCGGAGGCAAGCGATATTAATATGGTCCAAACCTCACTACTCCTCTTCCTGTGAGGGCTTACGACAGGACCGAGGAGCAAACCAATGCCATAGTGCGGGCAGAAGTCGACGCCCATTTTGGACCGAAACCGCCACCGCCGCCAAGGGAGAAAGTGCCTGTGGAAGTAGTTGACCACTTCATTCGTATGGCTCAACCACCAGCTCCTAAGCCTGTTGACACAGACTATGAGCGCCACATCAGGAAGTTACATCAACAACGTCTACAGAAGGAGGCGAGCTCGAGCTCGAGCAAACAACAAGCAGCTGTCAAAAAATGTGGGAAAACCGTTGCCCAGCTGGGAGAACAGGCGGCGCAATCGATCCCCCCGCTTGTTGTGCCGCCAACAACACGTGACAGTACGCGCGCCCAATATTATTGTGGCCAAACAGTTTACATTCCCGAGGTGGGCGATGTGGTAATAACCCAGGAGCATATAATGCAGGCTGAAGAACTCAAGATCACTGTTGGACAACTCCTCGAGATCGAGGACATGCCTGTGATTACAGAGAAGGAAATAAAAGGGAAATATGTCCGGGGCCAACCTTTGGTCAAGCCAGAAGATGTCAAGAAGCTCCCAACGAGAATGTATGAATTGCATCAATGGTACATGGACATTACCAAGAGATCCGATCGAGAGTCCCTCATGGTGTATGTCAAGAAGGATCATTACTACCATGAGAAAGCTGTGGCCGTTGAGTATTCTGAACTGTTTCAGTTATACAATCAAGACGCACTCGACAAATCTATCGTCAGTTGCTATTGTCTGTAAGTGATTTCTTTCTGTAATTTAAATCTCAAGCTAGCTGTAGTGATCCTTTTGATCAATCATTACCTGCAATTATCCTCACTATATTCTTTTCTGTGGTATTATGCAGGATGAAGATGTATGAAATAAGAAAAGGTGGACGCTATGGCATTGGGTTCATTGACCCAAACACCGTTAATGAATACACATGGAAAATAAATAAGTATTATGAAAAACAGGTAGAGGACAGCATGCTAGAGTTCTTGAAGCGCCTCAAATACAATGAAGATATACTACTTCCTTACAACTTCCAGTGAGTCACACTTTCTTGTACTACAAATTCTCTGTTTTTGCCTACTAGCTAGCTACATGTTTTTGCTTACATATGCCCGCTTAATTAAGACATGCAAACGTGTGTGCATGCAGATTTCACTGGATCTTGTGTATCACTAAAGTTGACGTCGGAACAGTTGAAATACTGGACTCGCTATTCAAAGCAAATAGTGACTATAACATCTTGTTTGGGATAGTCAACAGGTAATTTCAATCATTATTAACTATATATCTCGGCCTATTTAGTTCGTCATTTCATGATATGAACTATTTAATAACCCTTTTATTCATTTTCTTTGTCGGCGGGCAGGGCTTGGGCAAGGTTCATCAGCGTCACGGAAGATGAATGGAAACGACAGCTGAAATGGTTTCGACCCAAGGTAAGTAATTAAGTAGTACTAGCTAGCTAGCTAGCTGCCATCTCTTTAATTATCATGCTTGATTAATTATTATCTGATCAAATTAAATTCCATTCTCGTAATAAAGGCTCTGAAGCAGGCGCAGGGGACTGATCTGTGTGCATTCTGCGTTTGCGAGAACATTCGCATGATGGCGTCCGAAAGGAGCAGATCTCAAAGACAGGAATGGGTACGCTTGTCAGAACACTATTCACAATTTTTACAACATTATCGATATCTAGTCACACAATTAATACACATGCATATTGATCTCCTTCTTAACAGTTCAAAGAGGTGCGGGACAAGCTCCTAGAAACGGAGCGCGTAGAAGCACTTCAAGAGGAAATAGCGGGATTTTTGCTCGACCAGGTCATAAATCTGAAGGGAGAATAGTATTACCCGCTACCGCCCCCATGAACCACTTCCAATTGTCATCGTGCTCCGAAGGCACCAATTAGGCTAATGCCACTAGCTCCGAAGGCAACATGCATATGTAGGAGAAATTGTATATAGCTATACATGTGTGTATGTGTAAATTAATATGGTGGTTTGTGAGACACTGATGATATATATATGATTGGTTCTACTAAAAATTCTATTTATATATATATATGCATAACGTGTACAATGTGTAGTACCGTAAAATACCATCAAACGAAAAAAATTAAAATGGAAAACACAAAATTAAATGAAAAAGAAATCATAAAACCAAAACCCCCCAAACATTTTAGTACCGGTTGGTGTTACCAACCGGTACTAAAGGGCTCCCGGCCCCCGGAGCTGGCTCGTGCCACGTGGTTTCCCTTTAGCACTGGTTCGTGTTGAACCGGTACTAAAGGGGGGGGGCTTTAGTGCCGAAACTTTAGTGTCGGTTCCTAAACCGGCACTAAAGGGCCTTACGAGCCGGTGCTATTGCCCGGTTCTGCACTAGTGAATGATGATCGTATTGAACTACGGTCACATCTATAATCGAAAGATGGTAAGATTTTAAATATTTGTCCTTAATTAGTGCATCTTTTGCATACATTATTTTTGAAGCTAAACTTTCATTGCTTAGTATATTAATTACTATACGATGTTCTTCAACAGGGACTTCCGATGACAGTTGTGCCTCACTGGATCGAGACAAAAGGTCGCATGTCAATGGTTAGCTTACGACCAAGATTTCCTACATTGCACATGAGTGCATTCAGGATTTCTGAAAGCGAAAAATGCTTTATAGTGAAAGATTGGAGCAAAATTGTTAACGATCGCAGAGAAGTACTAGGGGGCAGCAAGGAGAAGCGCAACCCAAGATTAGGAGACAGATTCATCTACATGCTCCAGTATGATGAATCAGGAGAGCTATACATGTTCTATGATATTCTACCTAAGAGGGAGCAGTAGGAGTAGCTACTAGTTCATGCTCTTAATTAGTACTTGTCTCATGTCTGTGTCCTGAACTTCGATGTTGGTGATGATTATGTTGAACTTGATGATATCTTTGTTTCTGTTACAAAGTGAATGTTTCCTCTTTAAGCTAGCCAGCGTTGGTGATGATTAGATAGCTAGCGGTAATGACTATAATGATTAAATAGTGGTAATTAGACGACTATGATGATTTTTAGCTAGCTAGAGTTTATTTATTTATTAATATGCGATGATGATGATGATGATGACGACTACAACTCATTATAACGTAAAACAATCCTAAATTAAATTAATAACACAAATTTAATTGAAAAATACAAAATAAAACAAAAGCCCACAAACATTTAGTACCGGTTGGTGTTACCAACCGGTACTAAAGGGCTCCCGGCCCCCGGAGCTGGCTCGTGCCAGTGGTTTCCCTTTAGCACCGGTTCGTGCTGAACCGGTACTAAAGGAGGGGGGGGGGGGCTTTAGTGCCCACACTTTAGTGCCGGTTCCTAAACCGGCACTAAAGGGCCTTACGAACCGGTGCTATTGTCCGGTTCTGCACTAGTGTATGATTCCGGTGATCTTATTATCAGTAAGCAAGATGATTTGAAGCTGACTACTGTTTTTTAGGCTTGGTGGGATTTCTCCGGTGAGATTATTTCCTCCAACAATTAACGACACTAGATTGGATAGGCAGCCTACACTGCTGGGAAGTTCTCCTATTAGTAAGTTGTAATACAGGTATAGGGCCTGTAGATTGGAGCAGTTTGTGAGAGTATCTGGAATGGTCCCTCGCAGTGAGTTGTCCCCCAAGTCAAGGTACTCCAATCTTTGGAGATGGTTCAGAGGAGGTATCTCGACGGTGAAGCCATTACTGGACAGGTCCAATTCCCTAAGGAACGTTAGATTCCCGAGGGACGGTGAAATTGGGCCGGACAACCCTCGTTCGCTGAGGTACAGCTTGGTGAATCGCCCCGTCGGGCTGCAGTCGACGCCATTCCAACGGCAAAGAGGGACGCCGGCGTGCCAGGATCTCAAGGCTTGCCTCGAGTCGTTGGTGATGGCCCGCTTGAAATCCAGCAGCGAGATCATGTCCATGCTGTTATCATGGGCTGCCACCGTGGAGCAACACATGCTGCCTACTTCACAAGAAATGAGTAGCGTAATGATGTAGGCGAGCCTAACCGCTTGACTGGCACATGTAAGAAGGCCTCCCTGACCTGCAAGTGTGAAGAGTGAAGACTAAATGAGAAGCAACTACAGAAGCATTAGATCGAGGATGCTGCCGACTTCACAAATGATGTGGAGAAAGAGTTTGTTTGCTGGTAGCCGCTCCAGTTATCATAGCAACAAAGACAAAACCGACAAGACAAAAGATGGATGTTTGCTTAGCAGTACAACTTCACCTTTGCGCCGCCAGATCGAACGGAACGGCGGCCTGCTTTCTTCCATGGTTTTGCTGCCGGCCGGGTTGTGAGCTGTGTCTGTAAGCTGGATGCTCATTTGGCTGAGGCCCCAGGAGTTTAAAAACTCTCTTACAGCGTCATCACGTCCACATACTTCGCGTCTGAATTATCTGCAAATTTTCTCACGCCCTTATCTGAAACCTGCCCGCCAATGGAGCGAAGACCTCAAGTCCGTCAACCTTGTCAGTGACCGTTCCAGTCCTGATGGTCATTTGGCTGAGGCCCCAGGAGCAAATTTTCTCACTCCATCAGGATCTTTTTTTTACTCCAGTAGGATCGGTCCAGCTCTTCTTACGTATATATACTTTTCAGCCGGAATCGGACAGAGATATGTCCAGCATTCGTATGGTTTTCTTTGTGACGGCTGTGCTTCCCGGATGTCGTGGCCGAGGTTCTTGGGATGGTGCCTGAAATACAGTCGCAATTCAGGGACCGTCTAATTCGGTAGAAAAGTATGCATACAGCATGACAAGACCATGGCGTGGACTAGCTTTGCTTGTAGACCATACAGTGAGAGTGGTCAATAACTGGCCAGCGTGACAAATCCTGATGATTTTCTTCCTAAAATTATCCTTTTGATTCTTTATACCGATTGCTGAGTACATTCATGGGTATTCATTTTGGGGGTTGGATTTAAAATGATGTACTTATTGTTGGCAAACAAAGGGAGGGTTGCCAGCATTCAAAAATCTGGGTGTTGGATGTGCATGGTACTGTCCAAATCATGGCAAATTCTAGCCACGCATCGAGTGTAAGAAAGTATGCATGGTAAGACCAAGACGTGGCTTGGAGACCATACACTTATATTGCAGTTGTGGTGGAACTGGAATAGACAAGTTGCTCTGTCCATTCTCCTTTCAATCTGTCTAACAAGATTCTCCAGCCTCGCACAACTAACACATTCCAGTCAGCTGCATATTAAGGAGATGATATGTACCTATTGTTGTAAGTGTTCGTACATTTCCGACGAAAATAGCAATGCTATGGTGAGGAAAGAACCCTTGCTAGCGGCCTATAACTATCTATTCTTCACAGACATTTGCACTGTCAAATGACGCAATTACTGTTCCTACTATCTTAAATAAATAAATCAGTATGATAGAACTTCAGTGGTTGAGTCAGTTGTAGTGTGGCAAATTAGCAACACAAGCTCATGTTTCTAGACCGTAACACAAGCAGAAAAGTTTGACTCAATCGCCACAACCCCTCTCGTTCTGCAGGCGAGCTGCCGCGGCAGCATCATGCACGTTTTGGGGCGGAAGGGGAGCGTCGCACACCTCTACAACCACGCCTCCATCGCACTGAAGCGCCTCATCATCCACTTTCTCCACAGGTTCGCTTTCCATTTCACGGAAAGGGAGCAGAGCGATTCAGACTTGTCGGTAGATTACAAAGGAGAAAATTGCTATGACGTGCCTCACCAGTGAATGCACAAATCACAATATGCGAGCCACCCTATTCCCAACCTTTAATGGAAAAAATGAATCAGAGAGAGCCAATTACTGAACACTGAACTGGCCGTGCCGTGCTCGCTGCGGTCGATTGTGGAAATCATTCGTCCATAGCTTGACTTGACTAGAAGAAAAGTATGCATGCAGTGCAAGACCATGACGTGGACTGCGAATGAGCTGCTTCTCTCTGCGGTTATACATAATTAACATATGTTAATTAATCATACTATCTGCATGGTCGTTATAGGTTTTCGCATGGTTAACTTTATTAGAGACCCCGCAAAAAAAAACTTCAGTATTACAGTCCCCGCAAAAAAATTCAGTATTACAATCCCCGCAAAAAAATTCAGTATGAGAGAAGTATGCGTAGACATGACAAAGACCAAGACGTGGACTAGCTTTGCATCTAGACCATACAATAGGAGTGGCCGGTCATTGGCCAACATGACAAATCCTGGTGATTTTTCTGAAACTGCCCTTTCGATTATTTTTGCCGATTAATTGCAGGGTACACTAAATTTGTGTTTATGAGTCCTTGTATTTATATGAATCTAAATTTGTGTATTTCAGGTAGTGGGAGGGGTTGCCAACGGTAAAAAAACTCTCTAGACCTTAATGCTGGATGTGTGACCTGACACACAATGTGTGTTATTGAGCGAATCTTGGATACAGATTACAGCTCCAACTTCTGCGCCGTGCTGTGCATGGTGGGCTGTCCAAATCCACAAATTCTAGCCACAACTTGAGAATTGAAAAAGTAATTGTAGACCATACTCCTATACTGCGGTTGTGGTGGAACCGGAATTGAGATAAGCTGCTATGTCCACTCTCCTTTCCATCTGCCATTTCCCAGTCAATATGATTAGGCAAATTTTAACATGGTCCCTCTTACCTCTTTTTTTTACATGTGAGGTAAGAAGGTAAGAGTCAATCAAGCCATTCATTGATGAGATCAACGACTAAGATCTATTTTATACTCTTATCTCTCATGTGAAAAGAGGAACTGCGCTGCTGCTTTGCCTATTGATCTTCCAAGCAGCATCCACTTCCCATGGTCAAGCGAGTGCATCAGGAGCCTGCATCGGCAGCGAGCGAGATGCGCTTCTGTCCTTCAAGGCAAGCCTCCTGGACCCTGCTGGTCGTCTGTCATCATGGCAGGGCAACGACTGTTGTCGATGGAAGGGAGTCCGTTGCAGCAACAGAACTGGCCATATCATCAAGGTCAGCCTCGGCAGCATCGACACGCACGGCCACGTGAGCGGATGGTTGAGCTTGTCGGCAGGGGAGATGAGCTCTTCTTTGGCTACTTTACAACACCTGAGGTATCTTGACCTGAGCTGGAATTACTTCAACGGCACAAGCATCCCTGTGTTCTTGACTTCTCTCAAGAACCTAAGGTATCTCAACCTCTCGAATGTTGGATTCATTGGAAGAATACCTTCCCAACTTGGCAATCTCTCAAAGTTGCAATATCTAGATGTCAGTTGGAATTTTCTTGATTCAAATAGTTACTCAGTGAACCTTGCATGGTTGCCACGTCTCTCTTCTTTGCGCCATCTTGACATGAGCTGGGTGGATCTTAGTTCTGCCAAGGATTGGCTTCAGACGGTGAACATGCTTCCTTCTCTTAAAGTGCTTCGCCTGAGCTCCTGTGGACTCAATCTTCCCGTATCTGCTAGCATGTCACATTCCAACCTCACACATGTCGACATACTTGATTTGTCTCATAACAATTTTGATAGTAATTCCCTCAAGCACGCATGGTTTTGGAACCTCACAAGCCTTAAGGAGCTTTACCTCCAATGGTCCGGTTTGGAAGGTGCCATTCCTAGTAATTTGGCAAACATGACATCCCTTCAAGTCATAGACTTTAGTGGGAACAATCTTGTCGGTCTGATACCAAACAAATTAGATAATCTGTGCAATTTGACTAGAATGAGGTTCAGCTGTATCAACTCTGGTTCGAGCATAGCGGAGTTCATGGAGCGTTGCCAAAGTGCACATGGAATACATTGCAAGAATTGTCAGTGCAGGGTGCAAATATGACCGGGAATTTACCCATTTGGATTGGGAACATGACCAGTCTTTCTGTTCTTCAAGTATCTCAAAACATGTTAACTGGCCTTCTACCTGTAGGAGTTGGAGCACTTGGTAATTTAAAAATGCTGGACCTCAGCTATAATAAATTCAGCAGTGTGCTCACGGAGGAGCATTTCGCGGGTCTACTGAATTTAGAGTATCTGGACTTGTCGTACAACTCTTTGAGATTAGTTATCAAACAAAAATGGGTTCCTCCATTTAGATTGAAGGTCGCACGTTTTGCTTCATGCCAACTGGGCCTAAGTTTTCCAGAGTGGCTTAGATGGCAATCTGACATTGATGTTCTTGTTGTCAGTAATGCAAATCTGGATGATGTTATTCCTGATTGGTTTTGGGTGACATTTTCCCGAGCTTCATTCTTGCGAGCATCAGGAAACAAATTGCATGGCTCATTACCGGGAGATCTACAACACATGTCAGCTGACCACATATATCTTGGGTCCAATAAGTTTACCGGAGAAGTTCCACGGTTACCTATAAATATATCAAAACTAAACCTATCTTCAAACTCTTTCTCTGGGTCATTGCCATCAGAGCTGAATGCTCCACTACGCGGAGAGTTGTTGCTTGCAAATAATCAACTTACAGGCACCATCCCGTCATCTATATGCCAGTTGACTAGACTGAATAGGTTGGACCTATCAGGAAACCATCTTACTGGAGATATTATGCAGTGCTGGAAGGAATCTGATGCAAACTCTACAAATCAATTTGGTTTTGACATGCTAAGCTTATCCCTGAATAACAACAGTCTCACTGGTGAATTCCCTAAATTTCTTCAAAGGTCGTCAAGGTTAATGTTCCTTGATCTTTCTTACAATAGGTTATTTGGAGGATTGCCAGACTGGTTGCCAGAAAAAATGCCGCATCTGAAAATACTAAGACTGAGATCAAATATGTTCAGCGGTCATATTCCTAAGAATCTCACTTCCCTTGACAGTCTTCATTATTTGGACATAGCATACAACAACATATCAGGAAGCATACCATGGTCTTTGTCAAATCTGAAGGCAATGATGACAGTGTTGTCAGAGGACACAGAGGATTACATTTTTGAAGAGAGCATCCCAGTAAACATGAAGGACCAAAAGCGTGACTATACCTTTGCAATCTACAAGCTACTGGTGATTCTTGATTTGTCAAGTAATAGTTTGACAGGACATGTTCCGGATGAGATAACTCTACTCATTGGGCTTACCAATCTGAACGTGTCAAATAATCAACTCACAGGGACAATCCCAAACCACATTGGTGATTTAAGGCAGTTGGACTCACTCGACCTATCCTTCAATGAGTTTTCTGGTGCAATACCATCAAGTTTGTCAGCTTTAACTTATTTGAGCCACTTGAACTTGTCATACAACAATCTGTCCGGTGCAATACCATCCGGACAACAGCTACAAGCTCTTGATAACCAGATGTATATCTATATCGGTAACGCTGGTCTTTGTGGAGATCCTGTTGGCAGGAACTGCTCAACACATGATGCAGAGCAAAGTGGCCTCGAAGATATAGGTCATATGCCATCTATTTATCTTGCCACGAGCATTGGATTTGTGGTGGGTCTGTGGATAGTTTTCTGCACCATGTTGATGAAGAGAACATGGAGAGCTGCCTTCTTCCAGTTTGTTGATATGATGTACGACATGGTTTATGTGCAAGTGGCTGTAAGGTGGGCTCACATGATGGAGAAAACTCAAGACCGTGCACCATGAAGTGCCCAACTTCGCAGCAAGCCAATTGCGTGTATCTAAATAGTATTTGTATGTTCGCACCATATCCCTATTTGTAGCTCTAAAGGGGCCTTGGCTGGACCTATGTATTGTACCGATGTACTGGTATTTGTATGTTTGTACTGTAACAAATGAAGTGTATATGTCTGTGGATTATTTAAGCTGAAGTCAGCCATTGTTCGCTCTTCGCTGTGCACTGCATGGAGTAAGATACAGCCCCATATGGGTACTCTGCCTTTTTCATGTTCTTCAGTTTGCGTTGTACATTCCCAAAGAGTAATAATTCATTGGCATAGCTAAAAAATAAGACCAGTTGGTCAATATGTGAACAGACTTGTTTGTAAGATATACTAGAAGATATATCAAGATTCAAGAGGCAAGAGGTAGAAAGCTTTGTTCATCATCAGTGCTTGTAGACTTACTCATGCAGTCATGCCAATCTGAAACTGCCATTTGAGCAGACATTTTTTACGCAAGTCAACCATGCCCACCGAGGGTGTGTTTGCCAGCGAAGTGGAGAAGCTCAAGGCCGACCAGTTCAAGCCCTCGAAGCAGGTGATCCTGGAGCCCTTTGAGCGCGAAACGCCTGCATCGTTGGTGGTTATAGGACGCCCAAAAAGTAAAAGTGAACTTAAGAAGAAAATAAGTGCCTGTGCTAGTTTCTGCTTTGTTATGTGCAAAATCAAGATGCGCGTTTACAGCAGCCAGCAGTCAACGGAAAGTAGTGACATGTAAAACAAGGAAAAATATGTGAGCAAACTGTGTTCTAACAGGAGCACATCCCATAGTCAACACATCTTCAGGCATTAAACTTGTTTCCAGGGGAAATCTTCGGAACAGAAAACGAACAGAAAAGTGTAAAACAATGCTGAAAGTACACGCTCCCGGTTTCACATGCAAACAAGCAAAATCAGATGTATATATAAGGGTCTCTGTTTGAGCAAAGCACCTCCCAAGATCAGCAGAGTGCTACCACCAGGTGCTCCCAAAGTGTATAGATCGAACGAACACCAACGCCTCGATTCCACTCCTCAGGCATTAGTCCCAAATCAGCTCGGCAAAGAGATGCTCTGCTTTCACTCGTCATCTAGAAAAAGGGATTCTGAATCGACAAATTCAGGTTGTTTACTGAATACGGTTGTTAACTGTACCCAGGGCCACAAATTCATGCTGTGTGTGATGCCAACTCTGATCACAGAACTTAGCTTATGGTATCAGTATCACATATCCAAAATACCAAGAGCTGGTAGAAAAACCTTTGCTGTATACATGACTTCCAAATTAATTCTCTCTCAAACACTACAGTACATTCAGTACAGTCACAAAGACGCACGGAACATATGAAGAATACATGCTTTAAGGTGATGCAAAGTTTGAAGTTGGGGAGCACATCTTGTTATTGCCACCCCGTGCGACGAGGCAACATCCATCGCGACGGAAGTAACCACCGGCAATGGCCATGGAAAGTGGGGACACAGCACTGACCAGGAGTGTCTTTCCAGACTTCTTGACGCCGAGATCCCATGACTCTAGCACGGCCGATGTTGCTCACAGTATCTACATGAGGAAATAGCCATGGCTTAACCACAAATTGACATATTGTGAAACAGGTGCATTATATGACACAGTAAAATTGTGTTAGATATTTTAGTCTTCTTTCCCGCTTCAGTTTGTGCTAGTTCCTAATCTCCTGTTTCTTTCTATAACCCTGTTACCTTGCTCTTCCTTCTCAAGCCTAGCCTAGCAGTCTGATCTACCCTATCATGACAATTTATATTTTTTTATCAAGATCGATCGATTAACCGAATCTAATACATTTCTGTACTGCTCTTTTTTATTTATCAAGATCGATTAACTGAATCCACTAACAACAATGAGGTTGATCATTCAGGTCAAATATTCAAATAGCGTAGGGGATTTCTGTGTGCAATCTCTACAATCAAATCTGAAAGCAAAATGGCGCTATAGAATGCACTAGCCGCAGGTGCATTTCTTGGATCTGTGAAAGGCCCGCAGAATGTACATTAGATACCCAAGCAGCATCTCTGTAGTACTATTACAGCACAAATGATACCATAGGAGAGAATCCGTACAGATTATATGGTGTCCATTCAGGGGCGGATCCAGACTTAAAATTACCCGGTGTCCATATAGAAGAACACATGCCTACATATCAAACAATTGAATGGCCTACACACTAAGCCAATAAGTGCATGCAAATTGCACCCGGTGCCAGTGACACCGGGTAGCTATACGTAGCTTCGCCCCTGTGTCCATTGCCGCCCTGCTATCTTCAACTAGGAAAGACAGAGCAAAACCGTTCTCAACTGTTTGGGCAAAAGATGGTATGTTCAAAACGAGGTTCTCCAGCCTCACACTCTTGTTTTTCCCCAAGATATCAAATACAAGAGACACATTCCGGTCAGTGTCTATCTTTGCTCCCTCTGAAGAATTAATTAGGAAGCCGCGTATTAAGGAGATGATATGAATCCATTGTCGGAACTAGTGATCGATCATATATTTCTTAGGAAAATCAACAATGCTATGGTAAGGAAACAAATCTAGCTAGCAACCCAGAACATAGCAGAGGCAACAGAAGATATCAAGCACATTGATGGTACTGTCTAAGACGTTTCTTTAACCAAACAAAATGATTGATATTTTTAAGCATGGATGGACTAAAAAACTGCAGTGCAGGCAGCAGGCTCAAACGAAGCAGCCGGCGTCTCCTCCCAGCTCCACCGACGACCGCGAGTGTGGCGACGGCGGAGCGAGCAGAGTCGCCGGCATCAACGGATTTGGGGCCCATGTTATACCGGCCCCGCCCATCAGACCCTCTAAAACGGAGGCGCAGGTTGTCGAGCTTTGCAGCTCCCAACCTCGCTGCTGCGACCGATGGACGACGTTCGGTCTGCAGTCGAGCGGCCTGAGCGGCGCCGTCCGTGGTGGGGCGGATGGGGAGCAACACGCACCTGTAGGACGATCCCGACGACGCCTCCGCCCGGCCCTCCTCAACCGCTTGCTTGATTCCCGCGGGTTCGGTTCGGTTCGGAAATTCCCCTCCTCCCGTGGATCCGATCCTGGCAGCGCTCGGACTGATTTGTGTGCGGCGCAGGTGGTCAAGTTTTGGCGGCGTGGTCGCCGGAGGTGAGGAAGATAGTTTCTCTGTCTTCCACTTCATCCTGCCTGTGATGGGTTGCTGCCTCATAAAATGCGGCTACAATTACTGCTTCTTCAGTTAAATTCATGTTGTGATCATTGCATATTAGGATCAAATGCAAAGTTATGGATGCTTCAATTAAACCATGAATTTTCTGCCAGTGCATATTTGATATGTGAACGAAAACTTCTTGTGCCCGTTGTGGGCAGAGAACATGCTACTGCATAATTTTGAAGAATTTGTGGCTAGATTGAACTGTATTTTAACCTCTGATTTTATCCCGTAAAGTGTTTGATGAATTGAGTATGTAGATTATATAGATGATGACGTGGTAGATTTGTAAATAGCAACAGAGCACCCAAAATTTAGATCTATTGACTATAGATAAACATTTTTTCTTATGTATTTGTGTGTGAGCCTTCTTTATATTTCAGAGTGGTCGCATCATGCGAAATACCCAATGGGAGAGCTGGCTAGAGGAGATAGTGACCACGAGGCAGAGCATCCTCTGTTCCCTCGCATCACGGGGTGCCGGCTTCGATGGCTCAGCGTCATCACCTCAAGAACTGACACACGGCGCTTCTGCGGTGGCTGGCGGCTAGGGCAGAGGCGTTGTCGAGGAAACAGATGAACGCCGTAGCACAAGCAAGGAGCCACCCATGACTTCTACAAATATCTGTGTGCGGATGCCTAATTTTGTAATACCTGAGAGCTTCCTCACCATCTGCTATTACTGCCTCCTTTGGAAAAATCTCCAGTCAAACAAGCAAGCAAGAGTATCACAATGTGTATTCTCTCTTTTTGTTCCCAGATTTTTTTTCTTCTGCGGAGCAGCTTTATTTTATATACACTGATGCAATACTTTTTGCAGGATATTGAAAATTTACAAAGATGCCAAGCAGATTGCTAAATTTGCTCAAGCAGCCTGGCAGCGGATACAAAGAAGGTGAGTTCACTGTAAGTAATCCTACAGATCTTTTGATTCTCTTTTTTGTTTGTGATCCTGCTATATGTATAGTAAACTGATTATGATTTTTCTTTGGGTTGAAGGAAACTGTGGAATCCCCAGAACTAAAAAAATGATAGACTAAAACAGCTCAAAAGTTATATACAAACAAAAGAATGCATCAGGGAATAGGATTCTTCTCAATTCCTTTATTTTTCTGAGGGAGTTCACATTCTTTTCTTCTCCCTGGTTCCTTTTCTTTTCCCTTTACAGGGAGAAAGATAGGAGATTCTTTTCTTGAGCCTTGCCAGCTGGTAAAGCTAAAGCTAACGTGTGCTGTGCTGTGCGTATTATCACAACTAAGCAAGGTAGATAATCCCTTTCCATCTTGGTGGAGCATGGGTCGATCATACATATAACCATGCATGAGTTGGTAACTGCATGCGTCATTTCTGGTGCTCGGCTGTGTTCACACCTCATCCAATTGGCATACAACTTGAGAGAGAAAAGTTAGGGTGAAGACGAACAACATGGCGCATGTAGCCGGTTTGCTTGCCTCGGCTGTGGTTTCAGCGGTGGGCAATAAGCTGGGTTCTGCCATTGGGGATGAGGTCACGATGCTGTGCAGCTTCAAGGACGACCTCCAGGACATGAAGGACACACTGGAGTACATGGAGGCGGCGCTCAAGGATGCTGAGAGGCGGTCTGTCACGTAGGAGTTGGTGCGGGTGTGGCTCAACCGGCTCAAGCACGCTGCCTACGACATCTCTTACATGCTCGACGAGTTCAAAGCTAATAGTGAACCAGCCTCCAGAAAGGTATACATATGCCACCCGTGCCTTATCTTGATCGGTTTTTCGTTAATTAATATTCTTGGCTAGTACAGAGTTTGTTGCTTTGGTCAAATAATTTGATTATTTAATTATATAATTGTCCACAAAACCATGCTTGATCAGTGGTGGTGGCAGGACAAGTGAAATTATGGTGTTGGGGAGGGCCAGTTAGAGAACTGCTGTTCATGTGTTCATTTAGGGACAAATCCATGGTATTACCCAGAGCCCCTGCTGCCCCCCTGGCTCCGCCACTGTGCTTGATCATCTGAACGTACTTTCCAATGTAAGCAACTGGTCACTAGTTAATTGCAATGTTTAAAGCTTAAAACTTGTTGGTGCCCTTCTAAAAATTAAAGCCTACTTAAATCTGGTGTACAAGAGGCATTTAGCCTACTTAAATCTGGTGTACAAATCCCGGCCGTGAAACTAGGTATATAAGAATAAAAATTTGTACTACAAGAGGGAAGCTATGTTTTACATCCGTCCAAAAGTTTTATGTTGGATTTATATATCTACCATGCAGCATGTAGTTACCGGGTAGAGGGATCAAGAATACTACATCTTATTAAAGCCGGGTGTAGTTGCTCCAAGGTTTTATATTATATCATAATGACTTGTTGAAATTTCTTGTATATGATTGGGAAGCTGGACTGTTTTGCTATTGCACCCAAGATTGCCATGGCTTATAAGATGAAGAAAATGAGAGGCCAGCTGAGGAAGATCAAAGAGGATCACGAGAGTTTCAAATTCACACATGACAACTCCGGCCTAATTGATGTGCACCAACTTCCCGATCCACGGGAAACAACATCAAATGTGATTGAATCACTCATCATAGGAAGAGACAAAGACAGGATGAATGTCCTTTCTTTGTTATCCACAAGCAATAACAACAAAGAACATATAACCGTTCTTCCTATCTGTGGGCTTGGAGGCATAGGAAAATCAACTTTGGCACAACTGGTTTTCAATGATACTCAATTCAAAGATTATAATCATCGGGTTTGGGTTTATGTATCCCAGGTGTTTGATTTGAAAAAAATAGGGAACTCCATAATTTCTCAAGTACTCGGGAAAGGAAGCCAAAATCTAGATACAAGGGAGTTGATAGACCAACGCCTTAAAGATCTACTTCAAGATAAGAAGACTTTAATTGTTTTAGATGACATATGGGAGACAGATAACTTCCAACTGGATCAACTCAAGCTTATGTTGAATGTAGGCTCCAAGTTGAAAGTCTTGGTCACAACACGCAGCAAAGACATTGCAAGAAAAATGTGTACTGTTGGTGTTCAACCATACTTGCTAGATCCCTTGGACAACGACATGTGCTGGAGAATAATCAAGCAAAATAGTGGTTTTGAATCTAGGGTTGATAAAGGCCAAGCTGAACCAGTTGGACAGATAATTGCAAGGAAATGTGGAGGTTTGCCATTAGCAGCTCAAGCACTTGGATTCTTGCTATCTGGAATGGATCTTAGTGACTGGAAAGCTATGTGCAATAATGATATTTGGGATGAACCATTTTCTGATAGTACAGTGTTACCATCCTTGAAGTTAACTTACAATACTTTGACACCATATTTGAGGTTATGCTTTGCCTATTGTGGCATCTTTCCTAAAGGTCACAATATAAATAAAGATGATCTTATCCATCAATGGATTGCCCTTGGTTTCATCGAGCCATCTAATAACTTTTCGGCCATACAACTTGCCGAGAAGTATATTAGGCAATTCATGGGGATGTCTTTCCTTCAGCATTCAAAACTGCGCACAGAATTGCCTAAGGTGAGTTAGTACAAAATACTTATACAATATAGATAAAGAGTATTCTTTTTTACTCGTTATCAAATGGCATGCAACAACTGCTGTGAAAGAGCATGCATGCATGTTACTCCCTCTGTAAACTAATATAAGAGCGCTTAGATCACTAAAGTAGTAATCTAAACACTCTTATATTAGTTTACGGAGGGAGTATATATGTTAACAGTTTGGTACATTAATCCATGCATATGTTTCTCCCTTTGTGGCAAATAAAGCACTCAAGATATTGGTGCATCAGAATATACTTCACTCTTTCCTCTAAAAATAGCCCAACTGTAGGGTACCTGCTGGAAGAAAAAAGCAAAGTAACTTCTTCATCCATCCCGTTGTAGTTTATTCAAATGCCATTTGGATCACTACACATACATACAGTTAATGCATGGTATTGTATTTTGTTTGGCTTACCGAATAGTACAGCCTACTATATACTTGGCTGAACAAAATTTTCCCTAAAAAATGTAAACACGTACAAGATGGAATTACTTAATACGTGCTACAAAATTTCATTGGAGCACCCTAAAGTTACATGCCATTTCCATAGTAAATCTCTCCCCCCTAAACTCCAAAAGAATTTGTATTGAGTTTCCCGGTTCTTTAAACAAGTCTGCATTTGCACCACAACCACTTTTGCCTATGAGGTGAAAGGAGGTGGCAACTGGCAAGACGGATCAATTTTGACCACCAGGCCAGCTTGACATTGGGATTTACCTTCTCACTACATTTTCTATCTCCTTCTCTCATCTTGTGAGTTATGACTACTACCAAGTTGTCATTGTAGTCCTCATTCTGCTTGCTACCTCTTTGATAGAGCCTCGACTATACACCGTCGTGGAGGTGACCCACGGTGGAAGGTATGTCGTCGTGTGCACCCGCCGCGAGATCTACCTCTGCCTAGCTCCGTTGCCGCCCTCAGCAGCTCCCGACGTTGGGTTCAGAGGATATGAGGTGCTCTATAAAATTCCTACAAGGTGCTCAACAAGATTGGGAGGGAGATAGAAGCAAAAATTAAATATAGGTAGATCATTATAGGTAAATCGAGGGAGGGGAGGCACTTTTTGTGCTCTACCTAGCTATTATAGGTACTCTATCTAAAAGTGCTTTTAAGTAGAGGGTTTTAGCTAGACTGCTGGATTTTCTTTAAGCGCATAAGGGCAGGCATAGGTGCGATGAGCTGTTTCTTGGACGGCACAGGTAGTTGGGCCATTGTGAATCGCGGCGAGCAGAAGTGCAAACATAGACAATCTTTTGGCCTGCCAAGTTTAGCATATTAATCTTTCTGTAAAAGGATCATGTAACTTCATTTAGGTAAATAATACTGTTTGCTTGACAATTTTTCTGGTGGGATTAATCCTATTTTTTTTTTTTGGTTTCAGATAATTCCAAAAACAATCTTCACCATGCATGATCTGGTGCATGATCTCGCAAGATCAATCATTACTGAAGAGTTGGTTGTCTTTGATGCTAAAAGAGCGAGCAGTACTAGAAGAAAAGAATATTGTTGTTATGCGTCTCTTACAAATTACAATACTACAGATTACAACAAGGCAAGGAAGATGTCAACTATTTTTCCCTCCAAGTTAAGGGCGATGCATTTTTTCAATTCTGAAATCCATGGTGGTGTATTTTCATTTCCAAAGTGCTTGCGTGTCTTGGATCTATCTGGATGCTCCATCACAGAGTTTCCAAGTGCTCTAGGACAAGTGAAGCAATTGGAGGTTCTTATTGCTCCAAATCTCGAAGATCGGCAATTTCCCGAGAGTATCACTCAGTTCTCAAAATTACATTACCTGAACCTCAGTGGATCAGATAAAATTTCTGCAATACCAAGCTCGATTGGCAAACTTGAGAGTCTAGCGTATCTTGACTTATCTTATTGTACCAGTGTCGAAGTCATACCAGAGGCTTTTGGAAGCCTAAAAAACCTTCAAACAATAGACCTCACATGGTGTGAGAAACTAGAGTCCCTTCCAGAGAGCCTTGGAAGCCTCAAAAACCTTCAAACACTCGACCTCGCACGGTGCAAGAAACTAGAGTCCCTTCCAGAGAGCCTTGGAAGCCTCAAAAACCTTCGAACACTGAACCTCTTATACTGCTGGCAATTGAAGTCCCTTCCAGAGAGCCTTGGAAGGCTTGAAAACCTTCAAACACTAGACCTCTCAGAATGTATGAAACTAGTGTGCCTTCCAGAGAGCTTTGGAAGCCTCAAAAACCTTCAAACACTAGATCTCACATGGTGCTGGAAACTAAAGCCCCTTCCGAAGAGCCTTGGAAGCCTCACAAACCTTCGTTCCCTCGACCTCACACACTGCTGGGTAATAGAGTCCCTTCCAGAGACTCTTGGAAGCCTAAAAAACCTTCAAACACTGAACCTCAGAGGCTGTAACAAACTAGAGTACCTTCCGGAGAGCCTTGGAAGCCTCAAAAATCTTCAAACACTCGACATTGGAGGCTGTAGTAAACTAGAGTACCTTCCAGAGAGCCTTGAAAACCTGGTTGGAAACCTGAAAATCATTGGGAGCTGGAAACCTAAAAATCATTGGAAGAGGTTAAGGTTATGGATGCGAGAGCATCAAGTCCTTGCCACAGTGTCTACAACAACTCACCAGTCCCCAGATGGTACATAATGTGGACAGTAGCGAACTAAGGCTGTTGTGTGAACCAGGCTTGCCCGCATCAAAAACATTGTAAGTGCTCTACAAAAATTTACTATCTAAATACAGTTTCTAAGCTTCCTTTACATGCACACAATGTACATCTGTTGTTATTTTTAATATGGTGGCACATAATTTTTAAAAAATGAAAAACTAAAATGCACCCTAACCGGATGCAGAACCTATCCATTCTACAGGAACTGCAGAAGCATACATGCACCGTTATCAATCAGCTGAAATGATAGGAGTACGTCTTCTCTGGGAAAGCGAAAAAGCTTCATGGAGCGGTCCAAAGATGAGGTCTAGCTCTGCACATGGTGATTTGTGCTCTTTAGTACTCCCGTCATACTCTTATGTTCACATATAGACAATATATACTACACTAGAGTAAATCTATCAGATCTTTTGGTCACATGGCAAAAAATTATGGTGTGGTGGTTGTGTTTGTGAGCACTCAAAACCGAAGGAACGCTCACCAGTTTCCATCAAGTTGTAGAACAAGAAGGAAATAATAAAATCAAGAAGAAACGGATGTTAGGATACTTTAACTCTTTCAGTAATATTGGAGGCGGAAATATATAATTGCTTTTCGGGCCTTGTCATGCCAGAAAATATATATTGGCGGCGGTAATCCAGAAGAGATGGATGAGATCCAAGCAGCAACCATGCATGCATCTCTGTTGTAGAAAGTGAAGCACTAGTTCAATGTACTGTTGGGTAGCTCGATTTGTGATCAATGTTAAAAATCGATGATAAGTTACCATAGCTCTTGATAGACATCATGTCTTCTCTGTTTCGTTGACTTAACTCTGAAACAACCATAAGCAAACTCGTGCAATATTACAGACATGTGTATCCTTTTTTGCAGGAAAAGCGTGACGGGGCGCGTAAATCTTTAGCCAAGGACAGAAGCAGTTGAGCTAACCAAATATCAAGACTATGCTTGCTGTCAAAGGGAGCTAAACTGCAACATCGGTGGCTAGCTGATGGCCTGACTAAGAAAGTACAGTGAAGGTGGTTGGATCGACTCGTGTGAACTCAATAGAAGAAGGGGGGCCGAAGTGAAAGAAGGCAGCTGGTTGTCATCAGGAAGATGAAGCAGAGACGCTTCTCTCTCTTTGTGAACCAGCTGGGGGACCTGCAACATCTCCGTCATTGAGGCCGGTAATGCACACATCATCGACAACAAGTTCTTTCGAAGCTCTGCTTCTTCTCGTCTGCTTCGTCAGCTCTGTAACCCCACAGGGATTGGCTGGGACTACTTCATTGCTGAATTCTTGGGTGACAAAAACCCATTGCCTGTGGACTCCTGAAAATCTCTGTTGATAAGTGTTTGAGTTAATTCCTGTGAAAAGCTGGCACGTGCTTTGTAAGCACATTAATTAGTTTTATTCCTGATAAGTTTGCTTTGCTCAGCAGTTTGTAGATCTATCATCTTGGTTGCCGGTCAAAAAAAAAACAGCGAAAACTTCAGGGTTCAGTTCCTGGTTTGAATTTTTGTTGTTGTGATTAGATTCAAAAATTATGTGACAGTTGTGTTTTGAGCACTCAAAACTGAACTTGCGCTCACCTCAAAACTGAAGGAGCGTTCACTAGTTTCCATCAAGTTGTTATTTATCCATATGTGTTTACAACAAGGTGCTTCTCTTGATCAACTCAAAAGTAAACCAAGGTAAGCATTTTAGACCATCTCCTTTTGCTCTTCAGCTTCTGCTTCACCAGACCACATCCTGCTGCGTCAGCAAGCACTTAACGGTCTTCGTCCCGGAGAAGGGGGACTCGGCAGCAGAGAGGCTCATCTTGCCCAGCCGCTTCTGTGAAGGTCGCAATATGCCATCCATTGTTGTTATAGTAATTTACGATGTGCTTTTGTGTTAGGCTCCTGCTACTTGTGTGTGTATCTCTCCTGCTACCTCTGGAACAACCATATCTCATGTGTTTGATATTGTTGGACCGGTCGCGACTTCCATATCAAATGATGCTTTTATGTAGCACCTTCCATCTCTTCTGCCGGCAATCTGAATTTAATGTTTCTTGATTTTTGCTTTCTCCATTGCCATCAGGTGGTTCTTTACTTCCTCGAATTGCATGCCCCATCAGGATACATTCCAGACAGCTGCATCTTAAGTAAAAGCAATTCAGAATATATTTGTACCATTGAAGCGAAACCTGGAGCTGAAGCACCTCCTCCTCTATTTCCACTAGATCAACTCTGCCCACACTGAAAAACTTGGTCCTTCTTAGATACGTCGTCATCAGTTCAAGACAACTGTAAGATAAACTGCGTGCACACTCTCAGTTGAATTCTGTACGTGCTATTGATTCTGCTCTGCGTTCCATGTGTAATTATTTCCAGCCAGCAGCAAGGAGCAAATTGCCATGATGCGTCTCACCAATGAAACAGAAGCTCACCATTTCTTGACGGTTGCGAGTTGCCAAATTAGCAACCTCTTGACGGTTCCCCTAAAGCATGGAAGTACATAATTAGCGCATATAAATTACCAAAAAAGGGTTTCCCCCGCTTTGTATTCCAAAGCACCAACACCGATTATAGATCGCTGGGGTGAGCAGCACAACAAGCCCAAAAGAAAAAGAAAAAGAAACAAATGCCAACAACGGCAGCTCGACCAAGCATGAATGACCCGCCACCGCTGCGCCCACCAGAGACAAACCACCATAGCCCGAGGCTTCGATCCGCCGCGTACCAAGCAGCACCCCCAAGAGGGAATGCGACGCCGACGACGCTGCTACCCGGACGGATCCTAGGGTTTCCCCCGGCACGCGGAGAGAGTTGGGGGATGGATAACAACGACACCCTCCAGGAAGGAAAGGTGGCACCCGCAGGCGTCACCGCATCGGAGCCGAAGACCGGCAAGGATTCCTCCCACACTCCAAACCCCGCCGCCCAACCGAACCGGAGCCGACCAGCCAAACCTCCGCCTACCACCTTGCGCCACCACGGTTGCGCCACCGCCCATGCCGCCTCACTGTGAACACCACCACGAGGCCAGGAGACCCGAAGAGAAACGCCAAACGACGGAAGCAGCGGCACTGCTACCGAGCAGGAGAGACCCACCTCCCCCGCCAACGTGCAAGAGGCCCGAGCCCCCAGCACCGTCGCGGTTGTCGGCCGGACGCGGCAGCAGGGCACATCAGGCCACCCTTGGCCCAGCCGGGCCCAAACGGGCCTGCAAAGCCTCGCCGGCCACGCTGCAGCAATTCGGTATCCGCGTCGCCAGCCCGCCGCCGCTCGCCGCCACGCCCCGGCCTCCTGGAGGTCGCGCCGCAGGCTCACCCCGCCGCCGGCCCGCCCGGGCCCAGATGGGGCCCGAAGAGCCTAGATCTGGGCCGAGCGGGCGCCGTCAGGACACACCGCCGCGCCACTCCGCGACCAACGGCGACGCCGCCGTCCAGCCATCTGCCCGTGTAGCGCCAGGACCCCGCCGCCATGCCGGACCGCCGCCGCCTAGGCACACCCCCCAGCTTGCCCCGTCCCGCGCCAGAGGAAGCCGAGAGGGGAAACGCGAGGGGGCCGCCGCCGCCAGCGTCGCCCGGGCCAGGCCTGGCGGCGAGCGCCGACGACGGCGGCAGGGAGGGAAGGAGGAGGGAGGGTCGCTGGAGAAGGAGATCGGGGCGCGGCCGGTCGCCTGCGGAGGCGACGCGGTCGCGAGAGCCGGCGCATATTAATTTAATCTTAACACCCTCCACAGTCCACACTTTATGTACTTTTCCTTTGCTTGTTGGTTAGCTTTGGCTGTCCGAGTTGTTATAAGTTTTAGCCATAACTTTTGTATTAGAAAAGTCGGCATGGCAAAAGGAAGTAGCTTTGTAGCCAACGTGACAAATCCTGATGATTTTTTTTATGTTTTTTTTGAAAGTATCCTTTTGATTCATCTTGCTGATTGCTGAGCACTGCGAGCCAAGATCTCACAGGGTCATTTATTTCCAAAGGAAAGCATGGGAAGGCACCAACCCTGAGAATTACACACGGCCAAACAAACAAAACAAGAATGATAGGTTTGCCCTTGACATCTCGGTGAGCATAAAATAAGCCAAACAATATAATTGACATGAAACCAGATATTGTAATGAGTGGTCGTATGTACTGTGTTTCTTTTCTCTGAGAGATGGTAGGACATGGGAGCAGATCCAGTGTTCCTCCAAAGAAGTCCTCACTGGCTAGTTGCCTCCAAGTGAGGCGGGGGTTTTATTTCCAAATACTCTGTTTCATGGCACACCACCTTGCAGATTATTATCAGACAAATCCAGACGGGTGAGCTGCTTTAAGCCGCCAAGCTCTATTGGGATGAAGCCCAACAAATTGTTTTGCTGAAGGTTTAGGTAATCTAACTTTCCAAGATTACCAAAAGAACTTGGAACTTGACCCACGAACTTGTTGAATGACATGCTCAACCAATCTAGCCCTGAAATATTGCCCAGTGACGCTGGGAGATGACCTTCAAAATTGTTATCCTCCAATGAGAGATATCGAAGATTCAGGAAGGCATCACCAAAGTAAGATGGCAGGGTTTTTCCAAGCATATTGGAACTTAAGTATAAAACTTGGAGAGAAGACTGATTGTATTTGTACAAGGTTTCTGGGATTCCACCTGATAGCCTATTTTCAGCAAGGTTTAATTCAGAAAGATTTGGGAGTTTTCCCAAATCATCAGGAATGGTTCCGGTGAGCTTATTATCATCAAGCAAGATGTATTCAAGCTGACTGCTGTTTTTTAGGCTTGGTGGGATTTCTCCAGTGAGATTATTTCCTCCAAGATATAACCACACTAGATTAGATAGGCGGCCTATACCGCTGGGAACTTCTCCTATTAGTAAGTTGCTAGACAGGAATAGCCCGTATAGATTGGAGCAGTTTGTAAGAGTATCCGGGATGATCCCTCGCAGTGAGTTGCGTGACAAGTCAAGGTACTCCAATCTTTGGAGACGGTTGAAAGGAGGTATCTCGCCGGTGAAGCCATTACTGGACAGGTCCAGTCTCCTAAGGAATGTTAGATTCCCGAGGGATGGTGAAATCGTGCCTGACAACGATAGGAAGTGAAGGTTCAGCTCCATGACTCGCCCCGGGTGCTTCGGGCCGCTGCAGACGACGCCCTTCCATGTGCAAAGGGGGACACGGGCATGCCAAGATCTCAAGGCTTGCCTCGAGTTGTTGGTCATGGCCCGCTTGAAATCCAACAGCGAGATCATGTCCGTGCTATTGTCATGGACTGTCATCGTCGAGGAGCAGCGGACACTGCCGACTCCACAACAAATGAGCAGCAACGACAGTAACTTGAGGATAGTGGTGAGTCTCGCGGGTCGACTGGTACACGTAAGGCCTCCCGTACCTGCAAGTGTGAAGAATTAATAAAACATTAGAACCCATGCAAAGAAAGAGTTTGCTGGTAGCCGCTACGGCAATCATAGCACAGACCACAGAGGTTTGATTTTGTGAAATGCTTGATCGCAAACAGAAAACTGTCGGCAAGACGAAAGATGGATGTTTGGACACCTTTGGTTGGCCGGATCGGACGAAACGGCAGCCTTTCTTGCATGGCTTTGCTGCCGGGTGGTGAGATGAGGTGCGTGTGCCACTGGCAGCTATGAGTTGGAACGCTGGACAGGATGCTCAGCTGGTTTAAAAGGACTCTTCCAGGCTTGATTAGCCTTATTATGTGAAGCCTGGTCACCACCGGAGGGAAGACCTCAAGTCGTCCGTCAACCTCAAGACCTCAAGTCCACCACCGGTCAACTAAATACGTAGAAACTAGTTGGCGCTCGCGACGCGAGCCAGCCAGTCTCCGCACGGAGCGCTCCAAGGCGGGGCACGACTCGTGGGAGGGAGAGGGGCTCACCACGTGAGGTGAATGGAGGAGGAAAATCTGCTGCATGCGCATGTTGTGGTTGCCTCTGCGTGGGGTTTTTCCAGCTTTTTTTTTCTTTCCAACTTTTTTCGGTGTATTATTTTCAGTTATTTTTTCAAAAGTGCTCCCGAGCTCAAATGCTCAGTAAAATTAAAACAAATATTTTAAAAAAAAAAACTGATTTTTTTCGTGGTAAACTTTGGCAAGTGTTTCGTACGCTTGCACAATTTCAGCATGAAACGACATTCGTGAAAGGCATGAAAAGAAAACAAAATCAGCACTCAAAATATTTTTAAAAGTAGCATTTTTTGGAACATTGATTTTTTTTGCCACGATTTCCACAAATGTCATTTCGTGCTGAAATTTTGCAAGCATACAAAATATTTGTCAAAGTTTGCCCCAAAAAATTCAGATTTTTTGATTTTTTTGTACTATTTTTCTGATTTTACTATTCATAAGGGAGCATTTGAGCTCAGGTGTAGATACTCCATGTTTATAGAAGACAAAATTGTAAGTGCAAGAAGACTAGCACCCGTTGTGCGAACAACGAGCGTAGCACGGACATCACACCCAGACCCAGGCAAGTCCAAAGGCAACCACCAATGACGAGACAAAACTACAAAGCAAAAGCAGTTGTCCTAACAACTAACAACACCGTGCCTCGACCAACGCTAGGCACCTCCATAGACCGCCATCTCCCACTGAACTTTGCTTGTTGACGCACCATCCACCCTGACTGCATAAGAGGAGGTGGCAAGTGAATGGCATGACTTGATCAGATGTGAGGAAGACACCATATTGGACACACCAGCGACGGCCGTACATAGCGCTACCGAGGATCAAAATAGGACCACAACAAAGACCAGAGGAGAGCAACCAAGAACCAAGCCGTGTCTCCAAACAAGATGCTCCCAACAGAGGAGTGACATCAAGGACGTCGTCATCGTGCCAATCCTACACCGAATCGAGGCTTTAGCTCGGAGACAACAACCAACTCCACACGAGCAAGGGAAATGTCAAACACACCTCGGCAACGCCTCCAAGGAGGAGGACGACACCCATGGGCGCCATCGCCGTCAGCCTAGCGAAAGCCGTGAAGACAACATCCCAGTAATCATGAAGGATCAAAAGCATGACTACACCTTCGTGATCTACAATCTACTAGTAATTCTTGATTTTTCAAGTAATATTTTGGTAGGACAAGTTCCAGAGGAGATAACTCCTACTCATTGGACTTACTAGCCTGAACTTGTCAAATAATCAGTTCATAGGAACAATCCCAAACGAAGTTGGTGATTTAAAGCGGTTGGAGTCACTTGACCTATCCTACAATGAGTTTTCTGGTGCAATATCATCAAGTTTGTCAGCTTTAATTTATTTGAGCCACTTGAACTTGTCATACAACAATCTGTCTGATGCAATACCATGCGGACAACAGCTTCAAACTCTTACAACCAGATGTATATCTACATCGGTAACCCTGGTCTTTGTGGAGAACTTATCGGCAGGAACTGCTCAACACGTAATGCAGTGAAAAGTGGCCTCGAAGATATAGACCATATGTCATCGGTTTATCTTGCCATGAGCATGGGATTTGTGGTGGGTCTTTGGATAGTTTTCTACACGATGTCGACGAAGAGAGCCTGGAGGGCTGCCGTCTTCCAGTTTGTTGATATGATGTATGACATGGTTTATGTGCAAGTGACTGTAAGGTGGGCTCATGTGATGGAGATAACTCAAGACCGTGCACCATGAAGTGCCCAACTCCTGTGAAAGCGAGTTTGTATCTATATGCTATTTGTATGTTTGCACCATGCTCTATTTGTAGCTCTAAAGGGGCCTTGGCTGGACGTCTGCACTGTATTGGATTGATATTTGTGTATGTTTGTACTATAGCAAATGAACTCTATGTATAAGTTTTGCTGGATTATTTAAGCTGAAGAAAAATGCGCAACCTGGTAACGTCGCTCTGCCTTCTTGGTGTTGTTCAGTTTGCTCTGTACCATCTATTCCCAGAGAGTAATAATTCATCAGCATAGCAAAAAAAAAAGATCCCTGTTGGCTTATATGCGAACAGACCTTTTTGTAAGATATATATCAAGAGGTAAGACCTGTTAAAACTTAAAAGGCTGTGTTCACCATCAGTGTGTGTAGGCTTGTTCAAGTTAATTTGAAGGTGCCATTTGAGCTAACATTCCTTTGGTTGGGAAAACTGTATCGACTCGACCTTGCTCACCGAGGTGGGTTTGCGAGTGAAGGGGGAGATGCTCAAGGCTTACCAGTTCAAGTCCTCGGAGCAGGTGAACATGGAACCCTTCGTGCGTGCCTGTGCCTGCGTTGTTGGTGGTTACATGATGTCCAAGATTCCGGTTATGCCTACTGGGCCCCAATTTTCCAGAATGGCTTAAATCGCAGTCAAACATTGAGGTTCTTGTTCTCAGTAATGCGAATCTGGATGACATTATTCCTTATTGGTTTTGGGTGACATTTTCCCAAGCTTCATTCTTGCAAGCATCAGGAAATAAATTGCATGGCTCATTACCGGCACAGTTGCCTATAAAAATAGTAAGACTGAACCTATCTTCAAACTCTTTATCTGGTTCATTGCCATCAGAGTTAAATGCTCCACTACTCGAAGAGTTTTTGCTTGCAAACAATCAATTCATAGGCACCATTCCGTCGTCTATATGCCAATTGACTAAACTGAAAAGGTTGGACCTATCAGGAAAACAGTTAACAGGAGATATTATGCAGTGCCAAAAGGCACTTGTTCCAAACTCTACAGATCAATTTGGCTCTGACATGCTGAGCTTAGCCTTGAATAACAACGATCTCACTGGTGAATTCCCTAAATTTCTTCAAAGGTCATCAGGATTAATGTTCCTTGATCTTTCTTACAACAGGTTATTTGGAGGACTGCCAGAATGGTTACCCCAAAAAATGCCACACATGAAAATATTAAGAGTGAGATCAAATATGTTCAGTGGTCATATTCCTAAGAGTCTCACTTCCCTTCATGGTCTTCATTATTTGGATATAGCACACAACAACATGACAGGAAGCATACCATGGTCTTTGTCAAACCTGAAGGCAATGATGACAATGGTGTCACAGGACACGGGTGATTATATTTATGAGGAGAGCATCCCAGTAATCACAAAGGATCAAAAGCGTGACTACACCTTTGCAATCTACCAGCTATTGGTTGTTCTTGATTTGTCAAGTAATAGTTTGGCAGGACAGGTTCCAGAGGAGATAACTTTACTCATTGGGCTTACCAATCTAAACTTGTCAAATAATCAGCTCACAGGAGTAATCCCAAACAAAATTGGTGATTTAAGGCAGCTGGACTCACTCGACCTGTCCATCAATGAATTTTCTGGTGAAATACCATCAAGTTTGTCTGCTTTAACTTATTTGAGCCACTTGAACTTGTCATACAACAATTTGTCTGGTGCAATACCATCCGGCCAACAGCTACAAGCTCTTGCTAACCAGATGTATATCTACATCGGTAACCCTGGTCTTTGTGGAGATCCTGTCGGCAGGAACTGCTCAAGACATGATGCAGAGCAAAGTGACCTCGAAGACATAGATCATATGCCATCTGTTTATCTTGCCATGAGCATTGGATTTGTGGTGGGTCTGTGGACAGTTTTCTGCACCATGTTGATGAAGAGAACATGGAGGGCTGCCTTCTTCCAGTTTGTTGATATGATGTACGACATGGTTTATGTGCAAGTGGCTGTAAGGTGGGCTCACGTGATGGAGACAACTCAAGACGGTGCACCATGAAGTGCCCAATTCCTGTGAAAGTGAGTTTGTATCTAAATATTATTTGTATGTTTGCACCATGTCCCTATTTGTAGCTCTAAAGGAGCGTCGACTGGATGTCTGTATTGTATTGTTATTTGTATGTTTGAACCATATCTCTATTTGTACCCCAAAATGAGCCTTGGCTGGACGTTTGTACTGTATTGTGCATTGGTATTTCTATGTCTGTATTTTAAGAAATGAAGTGTATGCATATGTTTTGCTGGATTGTTTAAGCTGAAGAAAACATATACAGTCCTATAACTGCACTCTGCCTTTTTCATGTTGTTTGGTTTGCTTTGTACCATCTATTTCCAGAGAGTGATAATTCATTTGCGTAGCGAAAAAAGGCGCCTGTTGGTTAGTATGAGAACATATTTGTTTGTAAGATATCTCTCAAGGCAAGAGGTAGAAAGCTCTGTTCACCATCAGTGCTTCTAGACTTATTCATGTAAATCTGAAGCTTCCATTTCAGCTGACATTTCTGTATTTTGGTGAGGCAAACTGTATCGACTTGACCATGCCCGCCGAGGCTGTGTTTGCCAGCGAAGTTAGAAGCACAAGGCAGACCAGTCCAAGCCCTTTGAGTGCGACCACGCCTGCATCTTTGGTGGTTAAAGGATGCCCATAAGGTGAAAGTGAAATTAAGAAGAAAATAAGTGTATGTTTTATGTCTACAGACTTGTTTCATTTCAGAAAAAATCGGATATTTTTGCGCCCAGGAACTGAAGCCAGTACAGAATAACAAGTGTATGCAGTATAAAATTCACTGGTGTGCATGATGGACATTTAGAACAAAGAAACAAATTATGAGCAGTCACAAACCGCGTCGTATCCCATAGTCAACACTAATGTCTGTAATCTTCAGATACTAAACTTGTCGTTAATATCAAAACCACCATTTAAACTTTGCTTCAAGTGAAAAATCGGATGAACTGCAGCAGACATTTTGGTCTCCAGTTTCATGCGAACTCACACACTTAAAAATATCAAAACATGCATGAGTCTGCAAATGAAAACGAACTAAAAAAATGTGAGGGCAGCTTCATATCATATGGAAGTAAAACACAATGCTAAAGTAGGCGTTCCCTGTTTCGCAAACAGACAAGCAAAAGGAGACATAAGGTAAGGGTCTCTGTTTCAGCAAACCACCCTCCATGACCAACAGACTGCTCGAGATTCTGGTGAAATCGACATGGCACATGAACAGAAATATGGAACCACCACGCACTCCCAAAGTGTACAGATCGAACGAACACCAACGCCTGGAATCAGCTCCTCGGGCCTCAGTCCCAAATCAGCTCGACAGAGAGATGCTCTGCTTTTACTAGTCATGCAGAAAGCAGATTATGCATCACCACACTTACATAGTACTCACTAACTTCCCAAGATCACAGTAGTACTCACTAACTTCCCAAGATCGAAGGCTGGAGGAACATAGCTTCTGGTATCACTATCACACATCCAAAAATACCTATTGCTGGTACAAAAAAACCTTTGGTGTATACATGACTTCCCAAATTGGTTCTCTCAAACACTACAGTACATTCAGGCGGATGGATATGGTCACGAACATCCTTCACTGCTCCATTGGGCGGTTCCCGATAAAGTACCTAGGCCTCCCGTTGACAATCCGCTGGCAATCTGCGGCGCAGCTTCAAGGACTTGTCGATCACATCGCGGTAAGCCTGCCCACATGGCGTGCATCTGCTCTGCCGAAGAGCGGCCGGCTGCTCCTTGTCAAGTCTGTCCTGTCGGCGATGCCAATCCATGCGATGTTGGCGTTCGAGCTTCCGGCCAAGACGATAAAGGCTATCAACAAAATTCTAAGAGGTTTCCTCTGGTGTGGCAAAGCCGAAGCGAATGGGGGCAACTGTGTGGTGGCATGGCCGGCGGTCTGTACCCCTAAGTGGGCCGGTGGCCTGGGCATGCCGGATATACAGTGGATGAACATGGCCATGCAGGCCAGGTGGCCGTGGCTAGCTCGGACCGACAGCTCGAGGCCATGGAGCGAGTTCACGATGCCAATACCGAAAGAAGCCAGACAGTTATGCAATGCGGCAATGCACATGACGATTGGTGATGGCAGTGATGCTTTGTTTTGGGAGGACAGGTGGCTTGATGGCCTTAGGATCGAGGAAATTGCTCCAAACATCCACTCCCGCATCCCTAAACACATTCGGAAGCGGCTTCATGTCAATGAGGTGATAACAAGCAGATCCTGGGCACACGAGGTTGGCCCTGACATGAACAGGTCGGCGATCAGGGAATTCATGGAGATGTGGACTCGTGTTGATGCGGTGCAACTCCGGGAGGGAGTGCCGGATACGATCACCTGGGCGTGGGAGCGCAATGGGAGGTATTCTGCCCGCTCAGCGTATGCGGCCAAGTTCATGGGTCGAGAGGTAGCCCCGACGGCCACGGTGACATGGAAGAATCGTGCCCCCCCTGCAATGCCGCTTCTTCCTATGGCTTGCTGTTTGCAACCGCTGCTGGACCTCCGATCGTTTGGCCAGGAGGGGCCTGCCGCACCAGGATACTTGCCCACTTTGCGACCAGGAGGAGGAAACGATGAACCATATCATGCTACAATGTGCTTTCTCCAGAGGGTTCTGGTTCCAGATTTGCACGGTGTTGGGCAAGCCAGGATGGACCCCAGCACCTGATGACACACTGCCGGACTGGCTGCTCAACAAGGCTATGGAGGGAACGCCGGATAAGGATGTGAGAACTATCATCATTCTTGCTCTTTGAGAGATATGGAAGCATCGCAACAGGATCGTTTTCGACGGGGACTTCCCTTCGCTTGCGAGACTAGTTCGTAGGTACCTTACTGAAGGTAGAACCTGGAAAATGGCGGGCCTCATAAGGACGGACATGGAGCCCTTCTTCGAGCGGATTCACATGTGGGCAATGGACGAGACGTAGAGCTAGTCTAGGGTACGGTGGTGAGGGTGCTTTGTAGCACCCTCGGTGGTGTTGGTGTGTTGTAACAACCCCGGTGGAGGGTCCTTGTACCTCTTTCTTCTTTAATACAAGATACGCATGCTATGCGTATTCGAGAAAAAAAAACAATACATTCAGTACAGTCGCAAACACGAACGGAACATATGAAGAATACATGCTTTATAATGCTACCCATGTTTGGAGGTTTTTGTCCTCGGCTGTTTCCGCGACAACCATCTTCTCGTAAAGAACCAAACCTCAGTTCCGGCAACGCTTCCTTTATTACGCACATGGCTCCAACTGTTCGTTCATCCTCTTCAGCACAGGGGCTGATTGTTTTGGGTACTGTGTGGAGTCACTTCTTTCCCCCTTCAGCTTGTACTCCCTCCGTTCCAAATTACTCGTCGCAAAAATGAATGTATCTAGAACTAAAAAACATATAGATACATCCATTTCTACGACGAGTAATTTGGAACGGAGGGAGTACTACTTTCCGAATCTCCTGTTTCCTTGTACAACCTTCTCCAGTTTACTGATATGATATACGAATTGATGGAGAAAACTCAAGACAGTGCACCATGAAGTGCCCAACCCCGCGGCAAATGGATTGGTTATCTAAATGATATCTGTATGCTTGCACCATATCTCTATTTCCAGCTTTAAAATGGACCTTGGCTGTGTTAAACAATGTTGCTATAGGGTCATGGTGGTGCGGTGCAGCCAAGTATTCTGGTTCAACTGCATAGGCTAGATAGATATTCTCTGTAACAATATTCTCTCTCTAGTTTATCCCTTGTACTCCAAGTAGTTTATCCCTTGTATCTCAAGTTTCAATCTCAATAATTTGTACACTACCAGGGTGTCGTGCCCCTGCCTATATAACATGCAACCGTCGCCCTGAACTGGGTACGACGTTTCCCACATGGTAATCAGAGCCTAACTCTTCCGTCACATCTAGGTTTTCTCTCCTCCACCGAAACCTCCTACCATGGCTTCCTCCAGCGCCTCCAACCCTACCCTCTCTGGCCAAGTCACCGAGCACCTCACACGCGCCAACTACATCCTATGGCGTACCCAGATCACGCCACAACTCTGCGGTGCTGGTTACTTCGGGTACATGGACGGGAGCATGGCGGAGCCAGACAAGGTCGTCGTCTCCAAGGACAAGGATGGCAAGGAGGAGACCGCCCCGAATCCTCTACATCAACTTTGGATCAGGGAAGACCAGCAGGTACTGGGCTATCTTCTGAATAATCTGTCCAAAGAAGTACTCGTACAGGTGACCGCGATCACCCACGCGCATGAGCTTTGGATGGCGTTGGTGAGGATGTTCTCGTCAACCTCACTGTCCCGCATCAACAACATCCGTGCCGCCCTCACGAACGCGCAGAAGGGGACGCAATCGGTGGCCACGTACTTTGTGCACATGCTCTCCCTCGCCGACGAGCTTGCAGCGGCGGGGCGGCCCCTTCAGGATGACGAGCTGATCTCCTACATCCTCAACGGCCTCGACATGGACTACCAGCCGCTGGTCTCTGCCCTTGACGCCCGCACCATCCCGGTCACCCTTGATGAATTGTTTGCTCAGATGAGTAACTTTGATCAAAGGGTGGCTCTGTTCCAAAGGACAGGGACCGGAGGCGGCTTCGAGTCTACATCGAACATCGCCACCCGCGGCCGCGGCGGTGGCGGCTGTCGCTACTGTGGACCTCCTCGCAACAAGGGCAAGGGCTCTGGCGGGGGCAACAGCAGCGGCCAGAACGGCAACAACGCGCGCGACGGCGGCCGGCCCTCCTCCAACAACAATAGGGGCCGGCGCACCAGCTCCTCCAACAATAACAGATCGCGCACGGACGCTGTTTGGTGCCAAATCTGTGGCAAGCTGGGACACTCAGCTAAAGATTGCTGGTACCGGTTTGAGGATGATGATGATGTATCATCCCAAGATGAAAAGGTGGTCGGGGCGGCTGAAGCCTCATATGGTGTTGACACGAACTGGTACGTCGACGGCGGAGCCACGAACCACATCACGGGTGAGCTAGAAAAGGTGACCATGCGCGAGAAGTATCGCGGCCAAGATCACATCCACACCGCAGGTATGAAGATTGGTCACATTGTCATTCTGTTATTAAAACCCCGCATAGAAAAATTCACCTCAGAATTTTTTTTGCATGTTCCTAGTGCTTCCAAGAGTTTTCTTTCTGTTCATCGCACTGCCATTGATAACCATGTCTTTCTTGAATTTCACCCCTTCTTTTTTTTGATCAAGGATCAGGCCATGAGGAGGGTGCTATATCGAGGTAGATGTGTTCGTGGGCTTTACCCATTAATTCCGGAGATTCGAAGACTCAATAAACAAGTTTTCAGTGCCACCAAAGTCTCATCTACACGGTGACATGATCGATTAGGACATGCATAAAAAATAAGCTCCCATATGTTGGAGAGCGTGATGTTGAAACAATTTGTGATTCCTGCCAGAGAGCTAAAAGTCATCAGTTGCCTTATCCTATTTCTACAAGTATTTCTACCAAGCCTTTACAACTTATTTTTTCTGATGTGTGGAGACCCGCTCCCTCCTCTGTTGGTAGACATACATACTACGTGAGTTTCATTGACGACTATAGTAAATTTACCTGGATCTATCTTCTTAAGAAAAGACCCGATGTATGCCAAGTTTTTCTTAATTTCCAAGCTTTAGTTGAAAGGAAATTTGACACCAAAATCATAGCCCTCCAATCTGATTGGGGTGGCGAATACGAGAAGCTCAATTCTTTTTTAGAAAACTTGGCATTTCTCATCATGTGTCTTGTCCACATGCCCATCAACAGAATGGGTCTGCTGAACGCAAACACAGACACATTGTCGAAGTTGGCTTTGCTCTTCTTGCTGGCGCCTCCATGCCTTAAAGTTTTGGGACGAGGCCTTTCTCACAGTAGTCCATATCATTAACATGCTACCTAGTCGTGTTCTAAACAATGAAACTCCCACGGAAAGGCTTTTCCATACCAAACCAGACTACACTTCTCTCCGTGTGTTTGGATGCGCCTGTTGGCCCAACCTTCGTCCTTACAATGATCGAAAACTCAGCTTTAGATCCAAACAATGTGTGTTCATTGGCTATAGTGCCCAACACAAAGGCGTCAAGTGCCTTGATGTTTCAACCGGACGCGTCTATATTTCACGAGATGTCGTTTTTGATGAAACAAAATTCCCCTTTGCCACCCTTCATCCCAATGCCGGTGCCCTACTTCGTCAAGAAATTCTTCTCTTACCACCTAGTCTGACAGGTCTCGATCAAGGGGGAAATAACTGTAATGATCACATGTTGACTAATCCTCATAATCGTGCACTTGAGCTTTGTGATGATGCAGATGGCAATGGTACAGAAAACGGTGAAGAAATGACCCCAAATAGTCCACATTTTGTGTGCCACACAACGGGGAACAGATCTTCCTCGGGATCGGAGCTCCAGCAGCGTGGCAGCAAATCTGCCCCGGGATCCGTGTCGCAGTAGGGCGTCAGCGCGTCAGGTCCGTGTCGCCCGCCAGGCGCAGCGACAGCGACCCAGCGGCGGCCACGCGGCTCGCTTCAACTGGACCAGAAGCGGCGTCCGGCCCGCGCCAACCCTTGGAGGCCACGCGGCAGGAGCCCTCGGCCCGCTGGCCCGCGGGCGGACCCCGCCACTACATATGCCGCCAGCAGCTGGGCGCGCGATCCGGCGCGGATTCGCCCCAGCCCACGACAGGCGTGCGATCCGAGGCGGATCTGGTCAGGCCCGTGTCATCCACGCGGGCTGGATCTTCTGCGCCTCTCGTCACAGCTCCAGCATCGCCCGTCGCCACAGAAGATCCTGCTGACACAGCAACTGGTGCGGTTGGCGCGTCGGGTGCACCAGGGGGATCTGCCTTGGGATTGTCTGGTCCAGAGGCTGGATCTTTTGCGCTCGTCAACGATGCTACTTCGTCTGCTCAACCTCGTACACGGCTACAGAAGGGAGTTATTCAACCCGTCAATTATAAACAAATAACCAAGTTCGGTTTAGCGTGTACCACAGGTGAACCCAGTACGCTTGATGAAGCCCTCGGGGATACACGCTAGAAAAAGGCCATGGAAGAGGAATACATGGCACTTCAGAAAAATAAAACGTGGCATCTTGTGTCTCCACGGCGAGGTAAAAATTTGATTGATTGTAAGTGGGTTTATAAGATCAAAAGAAAGTGCGATGGAACCATAGATCGCTACAAAGCCAGACTTGTTGCAAAAGGCTTCAAACAGTGGTATGGCATAGACTATGAGGACACCTTTAGTCCAGTGGTTAAAGCTGCTACTATTCGCCTTGTATTGTCTATTGCTGTTTCCAGGGGATGAAGTCTCAGACAACTAGATGTGTAGAACGCGTTTCTTCATGGCGTTCTGGAAGAGGAAGTATACATGAAACAACCTCCTGGTTTTGAGAACAAGGATAAACCCTTTCATGTGTGTAAGCTTGACAAATCTCTATATAGACTGAAGCAAGCTCCCAGGACATGGTATTCTCGTCTCAGTCAGAAACTACAAGCACTTGGTTTTGTTCTTTCAAAATTTGATACATCTCTATTCATCTGCAATAAGTCCAAAACATCTATTTTTGTTCTTATCTATGTTGATGATATTATTGTCACAAGTTCATCTAATGAAGCAGTGGCAGGATTGTTGAAGGATCGAAGTGCTGAGTTTGCTCTTAAAGATCTGGGAGACTTACATTTTTTTCCTAGGGATTGAGGTAAAGAAAACTGAAGACGGTCTTCATCTCTCTCAAGAAAAGTATGCTGCTGATTTGGTAAGGAGAGTTGGCTTACAAGGATGTAAAGCCTCCCCAACTCCTTTATCTAACACAGAAAAATTGTCACTTGAAGAGGGAGATCTCTTGGGTCAAGAGGATAGTACTAGATACAGAAGTCTAGTAGGAGCACTTCAGTACCTCACCTTAACAAGGCCAGATATATCCTTTGCAGTCGACAAAGTATGCCAATTTCTTCATGCACCCACTACTGTTCATTGGACTGCTGCCAAGCGCATAGTGAGATATGTGAAAAATACTATGAGTCGTGGTCTTACATTCACCAAATCTTCATCAACTCTTGTCAGTGCTTTTTCTGGCTCTGATTGGGCAGGATGTATAGATGACAGACACTCCACTGGTGGATTTGCAGTTTTCTTTGGAATAAATCTAATATCATGGTGTGCAAAGAAACAGGTACTATATCACGATCCAGCACTGAAGCTGAATATAAAGCACTAGCAAATGTCACTGCTGAGATTATCTGGGTTCAGTCCATGTTGAGAGAGCTGGGTGTGAAGCATACTAAAACTATGTTTATGGTGTGACAATCTGGGTGCTACTTATCTGTCTGCTAACCCAGTTTTTCATGCCAGGACAAAACATATCGAGATAGATTTCCATTTTGTCGGAGAAATAGTTGCAAAGAGATAATTGGATATTCGCTTTGTGCATTCACGAGATCAGGTTGCAGATGGCTTCACAAAAGCATTGCCCTACAAGAAGTTTTGAAGAGTTCAAGCGTAATCTTAACTTGACCAAGTTGTGATTAAGGGAGGGTGTTAAACAACGTTGCTATAGGGTCAAGGTGGTGCAGTGCAGCCAAGTATTCTGGTTCAACTGCATAGGCTAGATAAATATTCTTTGTAACAATATTCTCTCTCTAGTTTATCCCTTGTAGTCCAAGTAGCTTATCCCTTGTATCTCAAGTTTCAATCTCAACAACTTATACGCTATCAGGGAGTCGCGCCCCTACCTATATAACATGCAACCGTTGCCCTGAACCGGGTACGACGTTTCCCACAGGCTGGGCGTCTGCACTGTAGTGTATTGTGTATGTTTTTACATTAGCAAATGAAGTGTATGCATAGGTTTTTTGCTGACTGTTTAAGCCGAAGAAAATATAACGGCACTTATGCCTTTCTGGTGGTGTTCAGTTTGCTATGTACCATCTATTCCCAGTGATGTTCTGTTTGATTTGTTCCATATGTTCACATTCACAGAGAGTAATAATTCATTAGCATTAACAGAAAAAATGTCACCTGTTCGTATAACATGTGAACAGACACACTCTGTTTGTAAGATATCTGAAGAGGCAAGAGGTAGAAAGTTTTGTTCACCATCACTGCTGATAGCCTTATTGACGTTAATCTGAAGTTGCCGCTTGAGCTGACGGACATTTCTTTACTTGATCATTCAAACTGTATCGACTCGACCATGCGTGCGTCTCTCTACTGTAGCGAGCGAAGCACAATTTCAGTGTACAGTCGGGTAGCTCTATTTGTGATTGATGTTAAGATCGATGGTAATTTAGCATGCCTCTTGATATAGCATGCCTCTTGATAGACAACATTTCTTCTCTGTTTCACTGACTCACTCTGTGATACTCTGCTTTGGTTCTGAAACAATCTTAAGCCAAATTGTGTGATTATCCATTCATTTCTGGTTAAAAATGTGCAGCCTTATAGCCCTGTGTACCTGTTTACAGAAAAGCGCGATGAGGAGCATAAATCTTCAGCCAAGGATATAAATGATTCACCCAACCAAATTCAAGATGCAGCTTGCAGTCAAAGGAAGGTGGTTGGATCTCAAGACTCGGCGAGGTGAACAGAAGAAGGCAGGTGGTTGGTTCTCATGACTGGGTGAAGTGAACAGAGGAAGGCCGGTGGTTGTCGGGGAGATAAAAGCAGATAATCTTCTCTCCTGTGGGCAAGGCGGGGAAGCAAGGGGGACTCCATTGTTCTGCAACACTTCCATCTGGACATCATCCTCTGCTCGTCGTCTGCTTCGCGAGCTCCGCAACCTGGCTTCAACTGCTTCATTGCTGAATTCTTGTTTCCTTTTCGCAGTGCTTTGCTGGTCCAGCTTTTGCCTGTGAACTTGGGAGAAACTGTCTTGTTATTTTTGTTTCTTTGTTTCATCTACTAGTAAATTTTAAACCCGCAGCTAGAATTATGATTTTCCCGGGGGATTCCATTTCAACCAGGTTTCGCAGCAGTGGCATAGGATTAGTGCAGGACGAAATGGGTTATCACGAGTCATGCAGCTTCAGGTAACTTGGATTAGGCTTCAACCAGTGTTTTTTGTGGCGTTATGGGAGTACATATGCACAAATATTGTGAAAAGGGTCCATTTAGTTACCATGTTTATGTTGCTATCCTTGTTCATCCTGCGGCGTTTGGCACGAAATGATCTGCTTGACTGGCATGAAATGTTTTTATAGCTTATTAAGGATAAGGAATTAATTTAACAACCCCCTCCCCCTCTGTTGCTCACTGAGCTTGAAGTGCGATGGCGCGACGGGGTCCAGTGCAAGACTGAGATGGGGGAGAAGGAAGCGGCCTCACTTTGGTGGGTGGGGGTGTGGCGGAGGGAGGGCTCTCCGGCGACGACGACAAGTTCGATACGGGGGCAGACAAGGTAGTGTACAACATTGTTTTCTTTTTTAAGTGAAAGAAGTACAGTTTTCACCCTCAAATCCACTCCAATGTTTCCATAACACCCCAAAGTCAATTTTGGTCTGATTTAGATGCCAAAAATATCAATACCAGTTTAATCTAGCCCTGAGCGGTTTAGTATCACATCAAGGGTGGTTTTGCATCTGGTTTTCGTTTTATTTGATGCTGACTTGGCACTGATGTCCATGGCGTTTCCCGGTCGGCGCTTTCGTTTCGTAAATTCCCCAATCGGCGCTCGAACCCAAAATTCCCCATCGATGCTCGCTCGCTCGATCCAGACCTCACGCTCGAATTCAGGCCTCATTCTCGAATTTCCTGCAGTCCATGGAGTCGTTTGCGAGCTTCTCGGTAAGCTCCTCCTATCCCAGTGGTACGGCGGCAGCGTCGCAGTCCCCGGTGCCATATCAGGAGGGTCCGTTGCAGTACGAGCCAGAGAGGTTGTGTGGATGCTCAGTGAGAAGCAATACGAGCTTCAGCCTCGACGCATTTTTTGAAGCGTGCTGAATCCAGGGCGCAGGTACTAGGGAAATCAAAAGTGCGTTCTTGCTGTTCTTGTATGAGTCTCTTTCCTTGGAGAAATTCTATTGTTCGCTGATTGCAATGCGATTTCAGGGTGTGGTCTGTAGGTGAATCGTGACATGATGTTGGCGAATGGTCTGAAAAAAGAGAAGATGCAATTGAAGAATCTCGCATCGAGACATGATGTTGGGTACGTAGTTGAGTGGAGACGGGCATGAGGTTGTTTGTGAATGAGATGCAACAGGCATCAGCAGTAGAGAGGATATAAAGAAAAGCTGTGCAACCTATCGACCCGTAAAGCTGTGCAGGATGGCGACTAGGGCGACTCCCCAGGCGACGGTGGAGGCGATCACCGATGCGCGTCGCCCCGTGCCGGCGGACCGGGCAGGCGTTGGCGGCCGATTCTGGGTTCTTCTAGATTCAGACGATGAGGATGCCGATGGGGACGGAGAGGATCCAGGGGATTCACCGACGTCGCCTATTTTATCGGATTTGATTTTGGATTTATTTCACGCAGGCTACGACGAGGATGATGTGGCCACAACCGTAGACTCGGTACTGCTGGTGGAGGATCCGGCGCGGATCGGGCTACATCCGGACGAGAGGAAGGAGATGGTGCGCCGTGTCGTTCACCGGAGAACGGCGGCGACGGCAGTCAGGCCCTGGAAGGGCCTATACCTAAGGTACAACTTTCAAACCTTACGCTTTTCGACTTGATTCATCCGGATTCGTGGAAGGTGGTGAAGAAGAAGAGGCCGGTGCGCCGGTTGAGGGCCGGATCGCCGCCGGCGGCGGCGGCTGATGTGCCTTCGTTGGTCGGGATCAGCGCCGCTCGTAGCGCTCGTTTGAACCACCTGCTGGGCCGTGTTGGGCCGGCTGCGTCATCTTCTTACGAGCGCCTCTATGGGCCGGTCATAGCTGGGTATGAGGCCCAGACTATACCGAGCACCACATGTATCGACGCATTAGCCACATGCACGGGTGAGATCGTGAATCGCCGTGCGAACGTCCTTGTGCCGCGTCCTAGGGTTCGCCGGAACGGGACGCCCGTGGTTCCTCCGTGCGGCCCCGGCCGAGCTCGTCGGATTCCTCCCCTTGGTGCTATGACGGGCAGAGGGACGGGAGGGCCGCCGCCGCTGGCGCCGAAGCCCCAGGTGGCATTAGCCAAAGACAGGGCCGGGGCGTTCGTGCCTCCGCCGCCGGGGGGTACTGGACGGGGAGCTGCTGGCGTCGGGCCTGGCGTGGCAGGCGCTGTTGTCGATGCCGGGCGGGGCGCCGCTGTTTCTGCAGGCGGCAACCTCGGGCCAAGGCCGCCTATGCCTGCGGCGGCCAGACCGCCCCCGCGGCCGACGGGAAGAAGTGCCCAGGCTGGGGGTGTCGTTGCAGCCGGCGCCGGCCGTGGCGCTGCCGCGGCGCACCGACCGACGGGTCCTATGCCTACTGTAGCTTCTGCTACGGGTAGGGGAGACGGGACTGGCCCGTCTAATGTGGTGCTGGCCTCTGTTAATGGTCTGCCTCGGGGTGCTCCCCCGCCGCACTATGTAGTGAGACCGGCTCAGAACCGGTCGGGACCTTCGCAGACGAGGCAAACTGTGACAGATAGAGATTCCTTCGAGCCACCCCGAGGTCAGTGGGGGGACGATGGTGTTGATGCGTACGGAGACGGGAAGCACCGTGGTTCCTCGTCTACGGGTGGCGGTCGTGGCTACGCCTGGCAGGGTGACGGGTCGGCTGAGCGACCTTTTCTCGGGCCTCCTGGTGGCTTTGTCGAGGGGTCATCCGGTCCGGATCACCGCCAGAGAGGTGGCTACCATGAACATCGAGGTGGTCGGGGTGGTGGCCGTGGGAGGTTTCGTCGACAGCCTCCGCCCCCGGCTGCAGTTGACCATGCGGCTACAGCTATTGAGACAGATAACGCTCAGTCTACTAATCTTACTAGTCAGGCGATGGATGTGGTAACGGCCCTAGCTAATGTTGAGGTTCCTGTGCATGGGGCGGTGGCTGAGGCGTCTGACGGGTCTGATTCTGAGAGGGCAACCAAGTGGGCGCGCAAAAAGGAAAAGATGCTTTGTTATCGGTGTGGTGAGAAGGGCCATTTTATTGCTGAGTGCGTGGCAGAGTTGTGTGACTCGTGTGGCAAGCCAGCACATGCTTCGGGAGAGTGCCCGGTTTTGCGTGACCAGGTTCCTGCTCTGACTATGTATGGACTATATTGTGCGGAGCTGTTATTCTTCGAGTCCCCGGTCGCAAGGGAGATTCCATAGGTGCCACAAGGCTTGACTACCGGGATTGTGAAAGCAACCTAGGGTGAGGTGACTGAGGCTCAGATTATCCGGAGGCTTCAGGAGTTGGTACCTGGTGACTTCCAGTGGGAGCTCGTCAGCCTCGAGGCTAATGTTTTCAAGGTGGATTTCCCTTCTGTGGAGGATTTGCAGAAACTGCTGAGCTTTGGCTTGTGTAGAGTTCCTGGCACTAAGTGTATTTTGGAGTTTCACGAGTGGACGAAGGTGGAGCCTAAAGGAAAGCCACTTACGCAGGTATAGTTGAGGTTTTCGGGGGCCCCATCTAAGCCCTTGCAGGATGTTCGAGTTGTGGCCAGTATGGGTATCATGGTTGGGAAGACGGAGAGAGTGGATATGGCTTTCACTCGTGCTCATGGAGTGGCCCGGATCTTGGTGAGTGTTCTGAATGTTGATTTCGTGCCCCATGTGGTCCACTGGACATATAGGGGAGAGGTATTTCCACTCGACATAGAGTTCGAGGACACTGAGATGGTTGCGGAGGAGGTTGATAGGGATGATGTTGATATGCACGAGAGTGACGGCGGTGCAGGGGCCAAGGGGGCACCGGCCGAGGCCGCTCGAGAGGGGTCGACCGGGTCTCGCACAGATGCTCAGTTGCCGGGGGAGGGGACCGGGGCTGAGCCGGCACCCTCACCTTCGGTGCCTATGACATCACTGCGATTTGGGTCTTTTGAGCATGCTTCTGCGCCTCCCAGACTTTGGAGTGATCGGGTGGAGACTGATAATATGTTTGAGCACACGCTTCCTTTGTTGGACTTTGAGGGGGCTGCAGTTCGGGAAGGGGAGCCGGAGGTCGCTTCTATTTCCCCTGCTTCTCTGGTGGCCGTGGCTCCGGTGATGGCTTCTTTGTCCGAGGTGGGCCTTGGGGGAGGGGGTCTATTGGAAATATGCCCTAGAGGCAATAATAAAAGCATTATTATTATATTTCCTTGTTCATGATAATTGTCTTTATTCATGCTATAATTGTGTTATCCGGAAATCGTAATACATGTGTGAATAACAGACACCAACATGTCCCTAGTAAGCCTCTAGTTGACTAGCTCGTTGATCAACAGATAGTCATGGTTTCCTGGCTATGGACATTGGATGTCATTGATAACGAGATCACATCATTAGGAGAATGATGTGATGGACAAGACCCAATCCTAAACATAGCATAAAGATCGTATAGTTCGTTTGCTAGAGTTTTTCCAATGTCAAGTATCCTTTCCTTAGACCATGAGATCGTGTAACTCCCGGATACCGTAAGAGTGCTTTGGGTGTACCAAACGTCACAACGTAACTGGTTGACTATAAAGGTATGCTACGGGTATCTCCGAAAGTGTCTGTTGGGTTGACACGGATCAAGACTGGGATTTGTCACTCCGTATGACGGAGAGGTATCACTGGGCCCACTCGGTAATGCATCATCATAATGAGCTCAAAGTGACCAAGTGTCTGGTCACGGGATCATGCATTACGGTATGAGTAAAGTGACTTGCCAGTAACGAGATTGAACGAGGTATTGGGATACCGACGATCGAATCTCAGGCAAGTAACATATCGATTGACAAAGGGAATTGCATACGGGGTTGATTGAATCCTCGACATCGTGGAGCATGTGGGAGCCAACATGGGTATCCAGATCCCGCTGTTGGTTATTGACCGGAGAGTCGTCTCGGTCATGTCTACATGTCTCCCGAACCCGTAGGGTCTACACACTTAAGGTTCGGTGACGCTAGGGTTATGAAGATATGTATATGCAGTAACCCGAACATTGTTCAGAGTCCCGGATGAGATCCCGGACGTCACGAGGAGTTCCGGAATGGTCCGGAGGTAAAGAATTATATATAGGAAGTGCTATTTCGGCCATCGGGACAAGTTTCGGGGTCTCCGGTATTGTACCGGGACCACCGGAAGGGTCCCGGGGGTCCATCGGGTGGGGCCACCTATCCCGGAGGGCCCCATGGGCTGAAGTGGGAAGGAACCCAGCCCAAAGTGGGCTGGGGCGCCACTCCCCTAGGGCCCATGCGGCTAGGGTTGAGGGGAAACCCTAAAGGGGGCGCCCCCTTGCTTGGGGTGCAAGCCCCCACCCCTAGGCCGCCGCCCCCCTAGGAGATCCCATCTCCTAGGGCCGGCGCCCCCCCTGGGCACCCCTATATATAGTGGGGGAGAGGAGGGATTTCATGACACAGCCCTTGGCGCCTCCCTCTCTCCCCGTTACATCTCTCTCTCTCTCGCGTAGTATAGGCGGAGCCCTGCTACTGTGACGCCCTGCATCCACCACCACGCCGTCGTGCTGCTGGATCTTCATCAACCTCTCCTTCCCCCTTGCTGGATCAAGGAGGAGACGTCATCCGCTCCGTACGTGTGTTGAACGCGGAGGTGCCGTCCATTCGGCGCTTGGTCATCGGTGATTTGGATCACGTCGTGTTCGACTACTTCATCCCCGTTCTTTGAACGCTTCCGCTCGCAATCTACAAAGGTATGTAGAGGCATCCGATCACTCGTTGCTAGATGAACTCATAGATGGATCTTGGTGAAACCGTAGAAAATTTTTGTTTTCTGCAACGTTCCCCAACAGTGGCATCATGAGCTAGGTCTATGCGTAGTTCTTCTTGCGCGAGTAGAACACAATTTGTTGTGGGCGTAGATTTGTCAACTTTCTTGCCGCTACTAGTCTTTTCTTGCTTCAGCGGTATTTTGGGATGAAGCGGCCCGGACCAACCTTACACGTACGCTTACGTGAGACCGGTTCCACCGACTAACATGCACTAGTTGCATAAGGTGGCTGGCGGGTGTCTGTCTCTCCCACTTTAGTTGGAGCGGATTCGATGAACAGGGTCCTTATGAAGGGTAAATAGAAGTTGACAAATCACGTTGTGGCTTTCACGTAGGTAAGAAGACGTTCTTGCTAGAATCCTAATTCAGCCACGTAAAACTTTCAACAACAATTAGAGGACGTCTAACTTGTTTTTGCAGTTGTGATATGATATGGCCAAAGTTGTGATGAATGATACATATGTGATGTAGGAGATGTTCGTGTTATTGTAATAGGAATCACGACTTGCATGTCGATGAGTATGACAACCGGCAGGAGCCATAGGAGTTGTCTTTATTCTTTTATATGACCTGCGTGTCATTGAGGAACGCCATGTAAATTACTTTACTTTATTGCTAAACACGTTAGCCTTAGTAGTAGAAGTAGTAGTTGGCAAGCAACTTCATGGAGACACGATGATGGAGATCATGATGATGGAGATCATGGTGTCATGCCGGTGAAAAGATGATCATGGAGCTTCAAGATGGAGATCAAAGGAGCTATGTGATATTGGCCATATCATGTCACTATTATTATTTGATTGCATGTGATGTTTATCATGTTTTGCATCTTGTTTACTTAGAACGACGGTAGTGAATAAGATGATCCCTCATAATAATTTCAAGAAGTGTTCTCCCCTAACTGTGCACCGGTTGCTAAAGTTCGTCGTTTCGAAGCACCACGTGATGATCGGGTGTGATAGATCCTTACGTTCACATACAACGGGTGTAAGACACTTTTACACATGCAAAACACTTAGGGTTAACTTGACGAGCCTAGCATGTACAGACATGGCCTCGGAACACAGAGACCGAAAGGTCGAACGCGAGTCGTATGGAAGATACGATCAACATGAAGATGTTCAGCGACGATGGCTAGTCCGTCTCACGTGATGATCGGACACGGCCTAGTCGACTCGGATCGTGTAACACTTAGATGACTAGAGGGATGTTTAATCTAAGTGGGAGTTCATTAATAATTTGATTAGCTGAACTTAATTATCATGAACTTAGTCTAAATCCTTTGCAAATATGTCTTGTAGATCAAATGGCCAACGTAGTCCTCAACTTCAACGCGTTCCTAGAGAAAACCAAGCTGAAAGACGATGGCAGCAACTACACGGACTGGGTCCGGAATCTGAGGATCATCCTCATAGCTGCCAAGAAAGATTATGTCCTACAAGCACCGCTAGGTGAAGCTCCCGTCCCACAGAACCAAGACGTTATGAACGCTTGGCAGACACGTGTTGATGACTACTCCCTCGTTCAGTGCGGCATGCTTTACAGTTTAGAGCCGGGGCTCCAAAAGCGTTTTGAGAGACATGGAGCATATGAGATGTTCGAAGAGCTGAAAATGGTTTTCCAAGCTCATGCCCGGGTCGAGAGATATGAGGTCTCCGACAAGTTCTTCAGTTGTAAGATGGAGGAAAATAGTTCTGTCAGTGAGCACATACTCACTATGTCTGGGTTACATAACCGCTTGATTCAGCTGGGAGTTAATCTCCCGGATGATGCGGTCATTGACACAATCCTCCAGTCACTTCCACCAAGTTACAAGAGCTTTGTGATGAACTTCAATATGCAGGGAATGGAAAAGACCATTCCTGAGGTATTTGCAATGCTGAAATCAGCGGAGGTAGAAGTCAAGAAGGAACATCAAGTGTTGATGGTCAATAAAACCACTAAGTTCAAGAAGGGCAAGGGTAAAAAGAACTTCAAGAAGGATGGCAAGGGAGTTGCCGTGCCTGGCAAGCAAGTTGCCGGGAAGAAGCCAAAGAATGGACCCAAGCCCGAGACTGAGTGCTTTTATTGCAAGGGAAGCGGTCACTGGAAGCGGAACTGCCCCAAATACTTAGCGGACAAGAAGGCCGGCAAAACCAAAGCAGGAGCTGTGGAATAAACGGAGACTGGCGAAGGACGAGGTGACGATGCGCGTCGGGAATGGTTCCAAGGTCGATGTGATCGCCGTCGGCACGCTACCTCTACATTTACCTACGGGATTAGTTATAAACCTCAATAATTGTTATTTAGTGCCAAGTTTGAGCATGAACATTGTATCAGGATCTCGTTTAATTCGAGATGGCTACTCATTTAAATCCGAGAATAATGGTTGTTCTATTTATATGAGAGATATGTTTTATGGTCATGCTCCCATGGTGAATGGTTTATTCTTAATGAATCTCGAGCGTAATGCTACACATATTCATAGTGTGAGTACCAAAAGATGTAAGGTTGATAATGATAGTCCCACATACTTGTGGCACTGCCGCCTTGGTCACATAGGTGTCAAACGCATGAAGAAGCTCCATGCAGATGGACTTTTAGAGTCTCTTGATTATGAATCATTTTACACGTGCGAACCATGCCTCATGGGTAAAATGACCAAGACTCCGTTCTCGGGAACAATGGAGCGAGCAACCAACTTATTGCAAATCATACATACTGATGTGTGCGGTCCAATGAGTGTTGAGGCTCGCTGTGGCTATCGTTATGTTCTCACCCTCACTGATGACTTGAGTAGATATGGGTATGTCTACTTAATGAAACACAAGTCTGAAACCTTTGAAAAGTTCAAGGAATTTCAGAATGAGGTTGAGAATCAACGTGACAGGAAAATCAAGTTTCTACGATCAGATCGTGGAGGAGAATACTTGAGTCACGAATTTGGCACACACGTAAGAAAATGTGGAATAGTTTCACAACTAACGCCGCCTGGAACACCTCAGCATAACGGTGTGTCCGAACGTCGTAATCGCACTCTATTAGATATGGTGCGGTCTATGATGTCTCTTACCGATTTACCGCTATCCTTTTGGGGCTATGCTTTAGAGACTGCCGCATTCACTTTAAATAGGGCCCCGTCGAAATCCGTTGAGACGACACCATATGAATTGTGGTTTGGGAAGAAACCTAAGCTGTCGTTTCTAAAAGTTTGGGGATGCGATGCTTATGTCAAGAAACTTCAACCTGAAAAGCTCGAACCCAAGTCGAAAAAATGTGTCTTCATAGGATACCCTAAAGAAACTATTGGGTATACCTTCTACCTCAGATCCGAAGGCAAGGTCTTTGTTGCCAAGAATGGATTCTTTCTAGAGAAGGAGTTTCTCTCGAAAGAAGTGAGTGGGAGGAAAATAGAACTTGATGAAGTATTACCTCTTGAACCGGAAAATGGCGCAACTCAAGAAAATGTTCCTGAGGTGCGTGCACAGATTAGAGAGGAAGTTAATGATGATGATCATGAAACTTCAGATCAAGTTGCTACTGAACTTCGAAGGTCCACAAGGACACGTTCCGCACCAGAGTGGTACGGCAATCCTGTCTTGGAAATCATGTTGTTAGACAACGGTGAACCTTCGAACTATGAAGAAGCGATGGCGGGCCCGGATTCTGACAAATGGCTAGAAGCCATGAAATCCGAGATAGGATCCATGTATGAAAACGAAGTATGGACTTTGACTGACTTGCCCGTTGAACGGCGAGCCATAGAAAATAAATGGATCTTTAAGAAGAAGACAGACGCGGATGGTAATGTGACCATCTATAAAGCTCGGCTTGTCGCTAAGGGTTATCGACAAGTTCAAGGGGTTGACTACGATGAGACTTTCTCACCGGTAGCGAAGCTGAAGTCCGTCCGAATCATGTTAGCAATTGCCGCATTCTACGATTATGAAATATGGCAAATGGACGTCAAAACGGCATTCCTTAATGGTTTCCTTAAGGAAGAATTGTATATGATGCAGCCGGAAGGTTTTGTTGATCCTAAGAATGCTGACAAGGTGTGCAAGCTCCAACGCTCGATTTATGGGCTGGTGCAAGCATCTCGGAGTTGGAACATTCGCTTTGATGAGATGATCAAAGCGTTTGGGTTCACGCAGACTTATGGAGAAGCCTGCGTTTACAAGAAAGTGAGTGGGAGCTCTGTAGCATTTCTCATACTATATGTAGATGACATACTTTTGATGGGAGATGATATAGAACTCTTGGACAGCATCAAGGCCTATTGAATAAGAGTTTTTCAATGAAGGACCTTGGAGAAGCTGCTTATATATTAGGCATCAAGATCTATAGAGATAGATCAAGACGCCTCATAGGTCTTTCACAAAGCACATACCTTGAGAAGATATTGAAGAAGTTCAATATGGATCAGTCTAAGAAGGGGTTCTTGCCTGTGTTGCAAGGTATGAAATTGAGCTCGACTCAAAGTCCGACCACGGCAGAAGAAATAGAAGAGATGAGTGTCATCCCCTATGCCTCAGCCATAGGTTCTATTATGTATGCCATGCTGTGTACTAGACCTGATGTAAACCTTGCCGTAAGTTTGGTAGGAAGGTACCAAAGTAATCCTGGCAAGGAACACTGGACAGCGGTCAAGAATATCCTGAAGTACCTGAAAAGGACTAAGGAAATGTTTCTCGTTTATGGAGGTGACGAAGAGCTCGTCGTAAAGGGTTACATCGACGCTAGCTTCGACACAGATCTGGATGACTCAAAGTCACAAACCGGATACGTTTGAATGGTGGGGTAGTAAGCTGGTGCAGTTGCAAGCAGAGCGTCGTGGCGGGATCTACATGTGAAGCGGAGTACATGGCAGCCTCGGAGGCAGCACATGAAGCAATTTGGGTGAAGGAGTTCATCACCGACCTTGGAGTCATACCCAATGCGTCGGGGCCGATCAAGCTCTTTTGTGACAACACTGGAGCTATTGCACTTGCCAAGGAGCCCAGGTTTCACAAGAAGACAAGGCACATCAAGCGTCGCTTCAACTCCATTCGTGAAAATGTTCAAGATGGAGACATAGAAATTTGTAAAGTACATATGGACCTGAATGTAGAAGATCCGTTGACTAAACCTCTCCCGAGGGCAAAACATGATCAACATCAGAATTCCATGGGTGTTCGATTCATCACAATGTAACTAGATTATTGACTCTAGTGCAAGTGGGAGACTATTGGAAATATGCCCTAGAGGCAATAATAAAAGCATTATTATTATATTTCCTTGTTCATGATAATTGTCTTTATTCATGCTATAATTGTGTTATCCGGAAATCGTAATACATGTGTGAATAACAGACACCAACATGTCCCTAGTAAGCCTCTAGTTGACTAGCTCGTTGATCAACAGATAGTCATGGTTTCCTGGCTATGGACATTGGATGTCATTGATAACGAGATCACATCATTAGGAGAATGATGTGATGGACAAGACCCAATCCTAAACATAGCATAAAGATCGTATAGTTCGTTTGCTAGAGTTTTTCCAATGTCAAGTATCCTTTCCTTAGACCATGAGATCGTGTAACTCCCGGATACCATAAGAGTGCTTTGGGTGTACCAAACGTCACAACGTAACTGGGTGACTATAAAGGTATACTACGGGTATCTCCGAAAGTGTCTGTTGGGTTGACACGGATCAAGACTGGGATTTGTCACTCCGTATGACGGAGAGGTATCACTGGGCCCACTCGGTAATGCATCATCATAATGAGCTCAAAGTGACCAAGTGTCTGGTCACGGGATCATGCATTATGGTACGAGTAAAGTGACTTGCCAGTAACGAGATTGAACGAGGTATTGGGATACCGACGATCAAATCTCAGGCAAGTAACATATCGATTGACAAAGGGAATTGCATACGGGGTTGATTGAATCCTCGACATCGTGGTTCATCCGATGAGATCATCGTGGAGCATGTGGGAGCCAACATGGGTATCCAGATCCCGCTGTTGGTTATTGACCGGAGAGTCGTCTCGGTCATGTCTACATGTCTCCCGAACCCGTAGGGTCTACACACTTAAGATTCGGTGACGCTAGGGTTATGAAGATATGTATATGCAGTAACCCGAACATTGTTCGGAGTCCCGGATGAGATCCCGAACGTCACGAGGAGTTCCGGAATGGTCCGGAGGTAAAGAATTATATATAGGAAGTGCTATTTCGGCCATCGGGACAAGTTTCGGGGTCTCCGGTATTGTACCGGGACCACCGGAAGGGTCCCGGGGGTCCGCCGGGTGGGGCCACCTATCCCGGAGGGCCCCATGGGCTGAAGTGGGAAGGAACCCAGCCCAAAGTGGGCTGGGGCGCCACTCCCCTAGGGCCCATGCGGCTAGGGTTGAGGGGAAACCCTAAAGGGGGCGCCCCCTTGCTTGGGGGGCAAGCCCCCACCCCTAGGCCGCCGCCCCCCTAGAAGATCCCATCTCCTAGGGCCGGCGCCCCCCTGGGCACCCCTATATATAGTGGGGGAGAGGAGGGATTTCATGACACAGCCCTTGGCGCCTCCCTCTCTCCCCGTTACATCTCTCTCTCTCTCGCGTAGTATAGGCGGAGCCCTGCTACTGTGATGCCCTGCATCCACCACCACGCCGTCGTGCTGCTGTATCTTCATCAACCTCTCCTTCCCCCTTGCTGGATCAAGAAGGAGGAGACGTCATCCGCTCCGTACGTGTGTTGAACGCGGAGGTGCCGTCCGTTCGGCGCTTGGTCATCGGTGATTTGGATCACGTCGTGTTCGACTACTTCATCCCCGTTCTTTGAACGCTTCCGCTCGTGATCTACAAAGGTATGTAGAGGCATCTGATCACTCGTTGCTAGATGAACTCATAGATGGATCTTGGTGAAACCGTAGAAAGTTTTTGTTTTCTGCAACGTTCCCCAACAGGGTCAGGGCAGGTGGCCTCGACTTCTCCATTTCTTGTACAGACGCCGGTGACGCCGCTCGCGTCGGGGTCGCCCGGCACTGGGAGTGGGAGCCCGAGGCAGGCGGCCTCGGCTCTCCCTCCTCAGGTCTTGGCGGTGGCACCCGCGTCTCCCGAGGCGCTGGCAGAGGGGGGTGGGCCAAGGAGCCCTAGTCCACCCTTCCTCCACTGCGGTCAGGAGGATCGCGTCTACGCTTCGCTCTGAGCCGGTGGGTGGGGCAAGGGGAGGGAGCGAGCAGGTGACCCCTACTGTCCCATCTCTTGTCCTACCCGCGGGGACCTTGTCCGAGGGCCCTGGGAGCCCGCAGCCGCCTCTTTTCACTAGAGAGGAGGTTGTTGCCTTTGGCGGGATCCCGGACCCGGTCTTGACGGGGAGACAGATGAGTGTTCGCGTTCAGGACCTTCCGGAGGTGGACGATATGCAGCAGCGGTGCGCTATGAGGGCGGCTAAGCTTCATGATGCTGCGATATCATCTGGTATGTCCGTTAACATATCTAATTATTTATTGCATTTTTCTAATGAGGACATTATTAATAATGCAAACCAATTAGGAGTTTCACTTGGTGTTACTGATAATGAGATCTCTAATTCGGTGAATGATATGTTAGATTTGGAGGCGGATCGTGCCTTAGAGACTATTCGTAATCTTGCAGCGGTCAAACCCATGAATGATCGGGAGATTGATGCGTTAGGGGTTAGAGTGCTAGATAATCTGTGTGCGGATCTAGCACCTTCTAATCAGGAGTTTGAGGATGATGATGAACCTTTAGATGTTCCAGCTGTTAGTTCTGTTCAGCCCGGTTATGAGGACCGGGCGTCAGAGCCCATTATGCCTAAGCGTAAGTGGCAACGGAAGATATATCTTGATTCTGCAGTTCGTAGGAGTGCTAGGATACGGACTACTAAAAAATTCCATGATGAACTATGAAAGGAATCTTTTGGAATAGCAGAGGTCTGAAAGACTTGGCTAAAAGAAGGTTTCTTGCTGAGGCGTCTCTAGAACATCGGTTAGATTTTATTGCTTTATCGGAAACCGGTCGAGATAATTTTGCGCCGCAGTTTTTATCCTCTCTTGTGGGTGGTATTGATTTCGATTGGCATTGCCTCCCTCCGCGAGGAAGGTCAGGAGGTATCTTACTAGGTGTAAGATGCGACTCCCTTGAAGTCCGGAGTGTAGTAATGGGCGACTTCGCGGTAAAGTTTTGAGTTAGGTCTAAAGTTGATGGGTTCAACTGGGCATTGGTGGCGGTTTATGGTGCCGCACAGCCCGAACTTAAATTGGACTTTCTAGCGGACCTAGTTCGGATTTGTGGATCAGAGCAGCTTCCGTTGTTGGTAGGGGAGATTTCAATATCATTAGGAGGAGAGAGGAGAAAAATAATGATAATTTTGACGGCAGATGGTCGTTTATGTTCAATACCATTATTGAAAGCTTGGATCTAAGGGAGATAGAGCTTTCTGGTAGAAAGTTTACCTGGGCTAATGCTCTGCCAAACCCGACATATGAAAAGCTTGATCGAGTTCTCGCGAGCGTGGAGTGGGAACAGAAGTTCCCTCTTGTTACGGTGCAAGCTCTCACGCGGGGAATTTCTGATCATACACCATTGTTCATCGACTCAGGGGAGCCGAACCATTTAGGAAACAAAAACACTTTTTCTTTTGAGATGGCCTGGTTTGAACGCGAGGGGTTCTTAGACATCATAGCCAGGGAGTGGGCCAAGGATGTTGGAGGAAGGACGGCGGTCGAGCGCTGGCAGAATGAAATTAGGCATTTGAGAAGTTTCTTACGGGGTTGGTCTAAGCACCTTAGTGGGGTGTATAAGATTGAGAAGGATATGCTCATCTCTCTTGTACATGCCTTGGACGTTAAAGCCGAATCCGCGATGTTGCTGCCCGCCGAGCTCCAAGTTAAAAATGAGGCGGAGAAGAGGCTGAAAGAACTTCTCCGCGAAGAAGAATTGAAGTGGGCTTTGCGTGCCAAGGTCCGCAAAGTAGTCCAAGGGGACGCGAACACTCAATTTTTTCACCTCATTGCTAATGGTAAGCACGGAAAGAAGCGGATCTTTCAGCTAGAGCAGGATGAGGGTACTATTTTAGGTCAGGATAATCTTAGAACCTATATTACCGAATACTATAGACAGTTATTTGGACCGCCGGAGGATAATTGTGTGTCCCTCGATGAGTCCAGGGTTGAGGACGTGCCTCAATTGTCTGCTGATGATAATGATATCCTGGTTGCCCCGTTCTGAGAAAAGGAGGTGTTCGATGTTATTGCACAAATGAAAAATAATAAGGCTCCCGGTCCGGATGGGTTCCCGGTGAAGGAAATATGCCCTATGATAAAGTTATTATTTATTTCCTTATATCATGATAAATGTTTATTATTCATGCTAGAACTGTATTAACCGGAAACATAATACATGTGTGAATACGTAGACAAACAGAGTGTCACTAGTATGCCTCTACTTGACTAGCTCATTAATCAAAGATGGTTATGTTTCCTAACCATGGACAAAGAGTTGTTATTTGATTAACGGGATCACATCATTAGTTGAATGATCTGATTGACATGACCCATTCCATTAGCTTAGCACCCGATCGTTTAGTATGTTGCTATTGCTTTCTTCATGACTTATACATGTTCCTATGACTATGAGATTATGCAACTCCCGTTTGCCGGAGGAACACTTTGTGTGCTACCAAACGTCACAACGTAACTGGGTGATTATAAAGGAGCTCTACAGGTGTCTCTAAAGGTACATGTTGGGTTGGCGTATTTCGAGATTAGGATTTGTCACTCCGAATGTCGGAGAGCTATCTCTGGGCCCTCTCGGTAATGCACATCACTTAAGCCTTGCAAGCATTGCAACTTATGAGTTAGTTGCGGGATGATGTATTACGGAACGAGTAAAGAGACTTGCCGGTAACGAGATTGAACTAGGTATTGGATACTGACGATCGAATCTCAGACAAGTAACATACCGATGACAAAGGGAACAACGTATGTTGTTATGCGGTCTGACCGATAAAGATCTTCGAAGAATATGTAGGAGCCAATATGGGCATCCAGGTCCCGCTATTGGTTATTGACCGGAGACGTGTCTCGGTCATGTCTACATTGTTCTCGAACCGTAGGGTCCGCACGCTTAAGGTTTCGATGACAGTTATATTATGAGTTTATGAGTTTTGATGTACCGAAGGAGTTCAGAGTCCCGGATGAGATCGGGGACATGACGAGGAGTCTCGAAATGGTCGAGACGTAAAGATCGATATATTGGACGACTATATTCGGACATCGGAAAGGTTCCAAGTGATTCGGGTATTTTTCGGAGTACCGGGTAGTTACGGGAGAAGCAATGGGCCTTGATGGGCTTTAGTGGAAAGATGAGAAAGGGCCAAGGGGCTGCTGCGCCCCCCTCCCCTCTAGTCCGAATTGGACTAGGGAAAAGGGGGCCGGCCACCTTTCCTTCTCCTCCACTTCCTTCTCCCTTCCTCCCCTCTTGGTGGACTCCTACTAGGACTTGGAATCCTAGTAGGACTCCACATCCTGGCCGCACCAAGCCTTGGCCGGCCTCCTCCTCCTCCATCCTTTATATACTGAGGCAAGGGGCACCCCATAGACACACAATTGGTCAACGTGATCGTTCCTTAGCCGTGTGCGGTGCCCCCTTCCACCATATTCCACCTCGGTCATATCGTTGTAGTGCTTAGGCGAAGCCCTGCGTCGGTAGAACATCATCATCGTCACCACGCCGTTGTGCTGACGGAACTCATCCCCGAAGCTTTGCTGGATCGGAGCCCGGGGAGCGTCATCGAGCTGTACGTGTGCTAAGAACTCGGAGGTGCCGGAGTAACGGTGCTTGGATCGGTCGGATCAGGAAGACGTACGACTATTTCCTCTACGTTGCGTCAATGCTTCCGCTTCGGTCTACGAGGGTATGTAGACAACACTCTCCCCTCTCATTGCTATGCATCACCATGATCTTGCGTGTGCGTAGGAAATTTTTTGAAATTACTACGTTCCTCAACAATGGCATCTGAGCCTATGTTTTATGGTTTGATGTTATATGCACGAGTAGAACACAAGTGAGTTGTGGGCGATATAAGTCATACTGCCTACCACCATGTCATACTTTGTTTCGGCGGTATTGTTGGATGAAGCGGCCCGGACCGACATACGCGTACGCTTACGCGAGACCGGTTCTCCCGACGTGCTTTGCACAAAGGTGGCTTGCGGGTGACTGTTTCTCCAACTTTAGTTGAACCAAGTTTGGCTACGCCCGGTCCTTGCGAAGGTTAAAACGGCATCAACTTGACAAACTATCGTTGTGGTTTTGATGCGTAGGTAAGATTGGTTCTTGCTTAAGCCCGTAGCAGCCACGTAAAACATGTAACAACAAAGTAGAGGACGTCTAACTTGTTTTTGCAGGGCATGTTGTGATGTGATATGGTCAAGACATGATGCTAAATTTTATTGTATGAGATGATCATGTTTTGTAACCAAGTTATCGGCAACTGGCAGGAGCCACATGGTTGTCGCTTTATTGTATGCAATGCAATCGCGCTGTAATACTTTACTTTATCACTAAGCGGTAGCGATAGTCGTGGAAGCATAAGATTGGTGAGACGACAACGATGCTACAATGGAGATCAAGGTGTCGCGCCGGTGACGATGGTGATCATGACGGTGCTTCGGAGATGGTGATCACAAGCACAAGATGATGATGGCCATATCATATCACTTATATTGATTGCATGTGATGTTTATCTTTTATGCATCTTATCTTGCTTTGATTGACGGTAGCATTATAAGATGATCTCTCACTAAATTATCAAGAAGTGTTCTCCCTGAGTATGCACTGTTGCCAAAGTTCGTCTTGCCCAGACACCACGTGATGATCGGGTGTGATAAGCTCTACGTCCATCTACAACGGGTGCAAGCCAGTTTTGCACACGCAGAATACTCAGGTTAAACTTGACGAGCCTAGCATATGCAGATATGGCCTCGGAACACGGAGACCGAAAGGTCGAGCGTGAATCATATAGTAGATATGATCAACATAATGATGTTCGCCATTGAAAACTAATCCATTTCACGTGATGATCGGTTATGGTTTAGTTGATTTGGATCACGTGATCACTTAGAGGATTAGAGGGATGTCTATCTAAGTGGGAGTTCTTAAGTAATATGATTAATTGAACTTAAATTTATCATGAACTTAGTCCTGGTAGTATTAGCATATCTATGTTGTAGATCAATAGCTCGCGTTGTTGCTTTCATATGTTTATTTTTGATATGTTCCTAGAGAAAAACTATGTTGAAAGATGTTAGTAGAAATGATGCGGATTGGATCCGTGATATGAGGTTTATCCTCATTGCTGCACAGAAAAATTATGTCCTTGATGCACCGCTAGGTGACAGACCTATTGCAGGAGCAGATGCAGACGTTATGAACGTTTGGCTAGCTCAATATGATGACTACTTGATAGTTTAGTGCACCATGCTTAACGGCTTAGAATCGGGACTTCAAAGACGTTTTGAACGTCATGGACCATATGAGATGTTCTAGGAGTTGAAGTTAATATTTCAAGCAAATACCCGAGTTGAGAGATATGAAGTCTCCAACAAGTTCTATAGCTAAAAGATGGAAGAGAATCGTCAACTAGTGAGCATGTGCTCAGATTGTCTGGGTACTATAATCGCTTGAATCAAGTGGGAGTTAATCTTCCAGATAAGATAGTGATTGACAGAATTCTCTAGTCACCATCACCAAGTTAGTAGAACTTCGTGATGAACTATAATATGCAAGGGATAACGGAAACAACTCCGAAGCTCTTCGTGATGCTGAAATCAAGAAAAACATCAAGTGTTGATAGTTGACAAGACCACTAGTTTCAAGAAAAGGGCAAAGGGAAGAAGGGGAACTTCAAGAAGAACGGCAAGCAAGTTGCTGCTCAAGTGAAGAAGCCCAAGTCTGATCCTAAGCCTGAGACTAAGTGCTTCTACTGCAAAGGGACTGGTCACTGGAAGCGGAACTACCCCAAGTGATTGGCGGATAAGAAGGATGGCAAAGTGAACATAAGTATATTTGATATACATGTTATTGATGTGTACTTTACTAGTGTTTATAGCAACCCCTCAGTATTTGATACTAGTTCAGTTGCTAAGAGTAGTAACTCGAAACGGGAGTTGCAGAATGAACAGAGACTAGTTAATGGTGAAGTGACGATGTGCGTTGGAAGTGGTTCCAAGATTGATATGATCATCATCGCACACTCCCTATACTTTCGGGATTAGTGTTGAACCTAAATAAGTGTTACTTGGTGTTTGCGTTGAGCATGGATATAATTTGATCATGTTTATTGTAATACGATTATTCATTTAAGTAAAAGAATAAATTGTTGTTCTATTTACATGAATAAAACCTTATATGGTTACACACCCAATGAAAATAGTTCATTGGATCTCGATCTTAGTGATACACATATTCATAATATTGAAACCAAAAGATGCGAAGTTAATAATGATAGTGCAATTTATTTGTGGCACTGCCGTTTAGGTCATATTGGTGTAAAGCGCATGAAGAAACTCCATGCTGATGGGATTTTGGAATCACTTGATTATGAATCACTTGATGCTTGCGAAACATGCCTTATGGGCAAGATGACTAAAACGCCATTCTCCGGAACAATGAAGCAAGCAACAGATTTGTTGGAAATCATACATACTGATGTATATGGTCCGATGAATATTAAGGCTTACATCAGGTATCATTATTTTCTGACCTTCACAGGATGATTTGAGAAGATATTGGGATATCTACTTGATGAAACATAAGTCTGAAACATTTGAACAGTTCAAAGAATTTCAGAGTGAAGTGGAAAATCATCGTGACAAGAAAATAAAAGTTTCTACGATATGATCGCAGAGGTAAAACATTGATGCTGTTCTTTGACCAGCATAGGGTGATGCTTTTCTTGAGCTTTTGAATCCACAAGTACCGGCCGAGGACCAAAAAACCACCCGACCTTGTGGGTCTGTAACAGTTATAATGGTATTGTTGAAACTAGCTTGAACATAAATAACCCCTTTTGTTATTCTACGTGCACTCTTCCGTAAACTAAAACGTGCATTCCTACGTAAACCAATACGCACTTTATTACATGAACCAATTTTTGGTATAGCTTTTGCCATATTTTATTATCTCATAAATATGAGTTAGAAATAAAAAAAGCAAAAAAGATACAAAGATATCCGTTTCAGGGTAAAATAAACCCTTTACTTTAACGAGTTTGGTCTTCAGTTAAAACAATGTGAAATAGTTTCACTACTCACGTCACCTGGAACACCACATCATAATGGTGTGTCCGAACGTCATAACCGTACTTTATTGGATATAGTGCAATCTATGATGTATCTTACCGATCTACCACTATCGTTTTGGGGTTATGCATTAGAGACAGCTGCATTCACGTTAAATAGGGCACCATCAAAATCCATTGAGACGACGCCTTATGAACTGTGGTTTGGCAAAAAACCAAAGTTGTCGTTTCTTAATGTTTGGGGTTGTGATGCTTATGTGAAAAAGTTTCATCCTGATAAGCTCAAACCCAAATCGGAAAGGTGCGCCTTCATAGGATACCCTAAAGAAAATGTTGGATACACCTTCTATCACAGATCCGAAGGCAATACTTTTGTTGCTAAATTCGGAAACTTTCTGGAGAAGGAGTTTCTCTCGAAAGAAGTGAGTGGGAGGAAAGTAGAACTTGATGAGGTAACTGTACCTGTTCCATAATTGGAAAGTAGTTCATCACAGAAATCTGTTCCTATGACTCCTGGACCAATTAGTGAGGAAGATAATGATGATGATCATGTAACTTTGGATCAAGTTACTACCAAACCTTGTAGGTCAACCAGAGTGAGATCCGCACCAGAGTGGTACGGTAATCCTATTCTGGAGGTCATGTTACTTGACCATGACGAACCTACAAACTATGAGGAAGCGATGATGAGCCCAGATTCCGATAAATGGCTTGAGGCCATGAAATCTGAGATAGGATCCATGTATGAGAACAAAGTGTGGACATTGGTGGACTTGCCCGAGGATCGGCAAGCCATTAATAATAAATGGATCTTCAAGAGGAAGACGGACACGGATAGTAGTGTTACTATCTACAAAGCTAGAATTGTCGCAAAAGGTTTTCGACAAGTTCAAGGTGTTGACTACGATGAGAGTTTCTCACTCGTATCTATGCTTAAGTATGTCCGAATCATGTTAGAAATTGCCGTATTTTATGAAATCTGGCAAATGGATAAACAAAACTGCATTCCTTAATGGATTTATTAAAGAAGAGTTGTATGTGATGCAACAAGATGGTTTTGTCAATCCTAAAGGTGCTAACAAAATATGCAAGCTCCAGCGATCCATTTATGGACTGGTGCAAGCATCTCGGAGTTGGAATATACGCTTTGATAAGTTGATCAAAGCATATAGTTTTATACAGACTTGCGGTGAAGCCTGTATTTACAAGAAAGTGAGTGGGAGCACTACAACATTTCTGATAAATATATGTGAATGACATATTGTTGATCGGAAATAATGTAGAATTATTCTGCAAAGCATAAAGGAGTGTTTGAAATGAGTTTTTCAAAGAAAGACCTCGGTGAAGCTGCTTACATATTGAGTATCAAGATCTATAGAGATAGATCAAGATGCTTGATAAGCTTTTTCAATGAGTACATACCTTGACAAGATTTTGAAGTAGTTCAAAATGGAACAGTCAAAGAAAAAGTTTCTTGCCTGTGTTACAAGGTGTGAAGTTGAGTAAGACTCAAAGCCCGACCACGGTAGAAGATAGAAAGAGAATGAAAGTCATTCCCTATGCCTCAGTCATAGGTTCTATAAAGTATGCCATGCTGTGTACCAGATCTATTGTATACCATACACTGTGTTAAGAGAGGGAGTACAATAGTGATCTAGGAGTAGATCAATGGACAACGGTCAAAATTATCCTTACTGGAATAAGGATATGTTTCTCGATTACGGAGGTGACAAAAGTTCGTCGTAAAGGGTTACGTCGATGCAAGTTTTGACACTGATCCAAATGACTCTAAATCTCAATCTGGATACATATTGAAAGTGGGAGCAATTAGCTAGAGTAGCTCCATGCAGAGCATTGTTGACATAGAAATTTGCAAAATACATGCGGATCTGAATGTGGCAGACCCGTTGACTAAACTTCTCTCACAAGCAAAACATGATCACTTTTTGGGTCTTAATCACATAGCGATGTGAACTAGATTATTGAATCTAGTAAACCCATTGGGTGTTAGTCACATGGAGATGTGAACCAATCACATAAAGATGTGAACTATTGATGTTAATTCACATGGTGATGTGATCTAGATTATTGACTCTAGTGCAAGTGGGGGACTGAAGGAAATATGCCTTAGAGGCAATAATAAAGTTATTATTTATTTCTTTATATCATGATAAATGTTTATTATTCATGCTAGAATTGTATTAACCGGAAACATAATACATGTGTGAATACATAGACAAACAGAGTGTCACTGTATGCCTCTACTTGACTAGCTCATTAATCAAAGATGGTTATGTTTCCTAACCATGGACAAAGAGTTGTTATTTGATTAACGGGATCACATCATTAGTTGAATGATCTGATTGACATGACCCATTCCATTAGCTGAGCACCCGATCGTTTAGTATGTTGCTATTGCTTTCTTCATGACTTATACATGTTCCTATGACTATGAGATTATGCAACTCCCGTTTGCCGGAGGAACACTTTGTGTGCTACCAAACATCACAACGTAACTGGGTGATTATAAAGGAGCTCTACAGGTGTCTCCAAAGGTACATGTTGGGTTGGCGTATTTCAAGATTAGGATTTGTCACTTCGAATGTCAGAGAGGTATCTTTGGGCCCTCTCGGTAATGCACATCACTTAAGCCCTGCAAGCATTGCAACTAATGAGTTAGTTGCGGGATGATGTATTACGGAACGAGTAAAGAGACTTGCCGGTAACGAGATTGAACTAGGTATTGGATACCGACGATCGAATCTCAGGCAAGTAACATACCGATGACAAAGGGAACAACGTATGTTGTTATGCGGTCTGACCGATAAGGATCTTCGAAGAATATGTAGGAGCCAATATGTGCATCCAGGTCCCGCTATTGGTTATTGACCGGAGACGTGTCTCGGTCATGTCTACATTGTTCTCGAACCGTAGGGTCCGCACGCTTAAGGTTTCGATGACAGTTATATTATGAGTTTATGAGTTTTGATGTACCGAAGGAGTTCGGAGTCCCGGATGAGATCGGGACATGACGAGGAGTCTCGAAATGGTCGAGACGTAAAGATCGATATATTGGACGACTATATTCGGACATCGGAAAGGTTCCGAGTGATTCGGGTATTTTTCGGAGTACCGGGTAGTTACGGGAGAAGCAATGGGCCTTGATGGGCTTTAGTGGAAAGAGGAGAAAGGGCCAAGGGGCTGCTGCGCCCCCCTCCCCTCTAGTTCGAATTGGACTAGGGAAAAGGGGGCCGGCCACCTTTCCTTCTCCTCCCTTCCTTCTCCCTTCCTCCCCTCTTGGTGGACTCCTACTAGGACTTGGAATCCTAGTAGGACTCCACATCCTGGCCGCACCAAGCCTTGACCGGCCTCCTCCTCCTCCATCCTTTACATACTGAGGCAAGGGGCACCCCATAGACACACAATTGATCAACGTGATCGTTCCTTAGCCGTGTGCGGTGCCCCCTTCCACCGTATCCCACCTCGGTCATATCGTTGTAGTTCTTAGGCGAAGCCCTGCGTCGGTAGAACATCATCATCGTCACCACGCCGTTGTGCTGACGGAACTCATCCCCGAAGCTTTGCTGGATCGGAGCCCGGGGAGCGTCATCGAGTTGTACGTGTGCTAAGAACTCGGAGGTGCTGGAGTAACGGTGCTTGGATCGGTCGGATCGGGAAGACGTACGACTACTCCCTCTACGTTGCGTCAACGCTTCCGCTTCGGTCTACGAGGGTACGTAGACAACACTCTCCCCTCTCGTTTCTATGCATCACCATGATCTTGCGTGTGCGTAGGAATTTTTTTTGAAATTACTACGTTCCCCAACAGCCGGCTGAGTTCTACAAAAAGTGCTGGCACATTATTAAGGGGGATTTACTATCTATGTTTCATGATTTATTCTCTGGACAGCTTCAATTGTTTCACTTGAATTTTGGAACTATCACTCTGCTCCCGAAGAAAATGGATGCTGTGAGGATTGAGCAGTTCAGGCCGATTTGCCTCCTCAATGTTAGTTTCAAAATCTTCACCAAGGTCGGGACTAATAGGCTCACACAGATTGCGCAGTCTGTGGTGCAGCAATCCCAAACTGCTTTCATGCCGGATAGGAACATCTTTGAAGGGGTGGTTGTTCTTCATGAAACGCTCCATGAAATCCATTCCAAAAAATTAGATGGAGTAATTTTTAAGGTGGATTTCGAAAAAGCATACGATAAGGTTAAGTGGCCATTCCTCCAACAGGCATTGCGTATGAAAGGTTTTGATGAAGCCTGGCGCCGACAGGTCGAATCATTTACGCAAAAAGGGAGTGTGGGAATTAAAGTGAATGACGACATAGGTCATTATTTCCAGACACATAAAGGCCTAAGACAAGGAGATCCGATGTCCCCTATGTTGTTTAACATTGTGGTAGATATGTTAGCAATTTTGATGGGAAGGTCTAAGGAGAATGGTCAAGTGGGTGGGTTGGTACCTCATCTTGTGGAGGGAGGTGTTTCCATCCTTCAGTACGCCGATGATACAATCATCTTTATGGAGCATGATTTGGCCAAGGCGAGAAATATGAAGCTAGTGTTATGCCTGTTAGAACAATTGACCGGGTTAAAGATTAATTTCCACAAGAGCGAATTGTTCTGCTTTGGTAGTGTTGGGGAACGTAGCATAAATTCAAAATTTTCCTACATATCACCAAGATCTATCTATGGAGAAACCAGCAACGAGGGGAAGGAGAGTGCATCTACATACCCTTGTAGATCGCTAAGCAGAAGCGTTCAAGTGAACGGGGTTGATGGAGTCGTACTCGTCGTGATCCAAATCACCGATGATCCTAGTGCCGAACGGACGGCACCTCCGTGTTCAACACACGTACAGCCCGGTGACGTCTCCCATGCCTTGATCCAGCAAGGAGAGAGGAAGAGGTTGAGGAAGACTCCATCCAGCAGCATCACAACGGCATGGTGGTGGTGGAGGAGCGTGGCAATCCTGCAGGGCTTCGCCTAAGCACCATGGGAGAGGAGAAGGACTTGGGAGAGGGGGAGGGCTGCGCCAGAACATTGGTATGGCTGCCCTCCCACCCCCCACATATATATAGGGGCAAGGGAGAGGGGGGGCGCAGCCTTGGCCCTTCCTCCAAGGAAGGGTGCGGCTAGGGAGGAGTCCCTCCTCCCCAAGGCACCTAGGAGGTGCCTTCCCCTTTTAGGACTCTTCCTTTCCTTATCTCTTGGCGCATGGGCCTCTTGGGGCTGGTGCCCTTGGACCATATAGGCCAAGGTGCACACCCCTACAGCCCATGTGGCCCCCCGGGGCAGGTGGCGCCACCCGGTGGACCCCCGGGACCCTTCCGGTGGTCCCGGTACAATACCGATAACCCCAAAACTTGTCCCGATGGCCGAAATAGGACTTCCTATATATAAATCTTTACCTCCGGACCATTCTGGAACTCCTCGTGACGTCCGGTATCTCATCCGGGACTCCGAACAACATTAGGTAACCACATACAAGCTTCCTTTATAACCCTAGCGTCATCGAACCTTAAGTGTGTAGACCCTACGGGTTCGGGAGACATGCAGACATGACCGAGACGTTCTCTAGTCAATAACCAACAGCAGGATCTGGATACCCATGTTGGCTCCCACATGTTCCACGATGATCTCATCAGATGAACCACGATGTCAAGGACTTAATCGATCCCGTATACAATTCCCTTTGTCTATCGGTACTATACTTGCCCGAGATACGATCGTCGGTATCCCGATACCTTGTTCAATCTCGTTACTGGCAAGTCTCTTTACTCGTTCCGTAACACATCATCCCGTGATCAACTCCTTGGTCACATTGTGCACATTATGATGATGTCCTACCGAGTGGGCCCAGAGATACCTCTCCGTCACACGGAGTGACAAATCCCAGTCTCGATTCGTGCCAACCCAACAGACACTTTCAGAGATACCCGTAGTGTACCTTTATAGCCACCCAGTTACGTTGTGACGTTTGGCACACCCAAAGCACTCCTACGGTATCCAGGAGTTGCACAATCTCATGGTCTAAGGAAATGATACTTGACATTAGAAAAGCTTTAGCATACGAACTACACGATCTTTGTGCTAGGCTTAGGATTGGGTCTTGTCCATCACATCATTCTCCTAATGATGTGATCCCGTTATCAACGACATCCAATGTCCATGGTCAGGAAACCGTAACCATCTATTGATCAACGAGCTAGTCATCTAGAGGCTTACTAGGGACATGGTGCTGTCTATGTATCCACACATGTATCTGAGTTTCCTATCAATACAATTCTAGCATGGATAATAAACGATTATCATGAACAAGGAAATATAATAATAATAAATTTATTATTGCCTCTAGGGCATATTTCCAACAGTCTCCCACTTGCACTAGAGTCAATAATCTAGTTCACATCGCCATGTGATTAACACTCACATGTCACATCGCCATGTGACTAACACCCAAGAGTTTACTAGAGTCAGTAGTCTAGTTCACATTACTATGTGATTAACACTCAATGAGTTCTAGGTTTGATCATGTTGCTTGTGAGAGAGGTTTTTAGTCAACGGGTCTGCAACATTCAGATCCGTATGTACTTCACAAATTTCTATGTCATCTTGTAGACGCTACTACTACGCTACATTTGGAGCTATTCCAAATAACTGTTCTACTATATGAATCCAGTTTACTACTCAGAATAATCTGGATTAGTGTCAAAGTTTGCATCGGCGTAACCCTTGACGACGAACTCTTTTACCACCTCCATAAACGAGAAAATTCCTTAGTACACTAGTTACTAAGGATAACTTTGACCGCTGTCCTGTGATCCATTCTTGGATCACTCTTGTACCCCTTGACTGACTTATGGCAAGGCACACTTCAGGTGCGGTACACAGCGTAGCATACTGTAGAGCCTATGTCTTAAGCATAGGGGACGACCTTCGTCCTTTCTCTCTATTCTGCCGTGGTCGAGCTTTAAGTCTTAACTTCATACCTTACAACTCAGGCAAGAACTCCTTCTTTGACTGATCCATCTTGAACACCTTCAAGATCATGTCAAGGAATGTGCTCATTTGAAAGTACCATTAAGCGTTTTGATCTATCCTTATAGATCTTGATACTCAATGTTCAAGTAGCTTAATCCAGGCTTTCCATTGAAAAACACTTTCCAAATAATCCTATATGCTTTCCAGAAATTCTACGTCATTTCTGATCAACAATATGTCAACAACATATACTCATCAGAAATTCTATAGTGCTCCCACTCACTTCTTTGGAAATACAAGTTTCTCATAAACTTTGTATACACCAAAATCTTTGATCATCTCATCAAAGCATACATTCCAACTCCGAGATGCTTACTCCAGTCCTTAGAAGGATTGCTGGAGCTTTGCATACTTATTAGCATATTTCAGGATTGACAAAACCTTCCGGTCGTATCACATACAACCTTTCCTCAAAAATCGTCGAGGAAACAATGTTTTGACATCCTATCTGCAAGATTTCATAAATGATGCAGTAATTGCTAATATAATTCCAAAAGACTCTTAGCATCGCTACGAGTGAGAAAGTCTCACCGTAGTCAACTCCTTGAACTTGTCGGGAAACTTCTTAACGACAAGTCGAGCTTTCTTAATGGTGACACTTACCATCATTGTCCGTCTTCCTTTTAAAATCCATCCGTACTCAACAGTCTTACGACCATCGAGCTGTTCCGCCAAAGTCTACACTTTGTTTTCATACATGGATCCTCTCTCGGATTTTATGGCCTCGAGCCATTTATCGGAATCTGGGCCCACCATCGCTTCTCCATAGCTCGTAGGTTCATTGTTGTCTAGCAACATGACTTTCAAGACAGGATCACGTACCACTCTGAAGTAGTACGCATCCTTGTCATCCTACGGGGTTTGGTAGTGACTTGATCTGAAGTTTCATGATAACTATCATAAGCTTCCACTTCAATTGGTGTAGGTGCCACAGGAACAACTTCCTGTGCCTTGCCACACACTAGTTGAAGAGACGGTTCAATAACCTCATCAAGTCTCCACCACCCTCCCACTCAATTCTTTCGAGAGAAACTTTTCCTCGAGAAAGGACCCGATTCTAGAAACAATCCCTTATTGCTTTCGGATCTGAGACAGGAGGTATACCCAACTGTTTTGGGTGTCCTATGAAGATGCATTTATCCGCTTTTGGGTTCGAGCTTATCAGCCTGAAACTTTTTCACATAAGCGTCGCAGCCCCAAACTTTTAAGAAATGACAGCTCAGGTTTCCCTAAACCATAGTTCATACGGTGTCATCTCATCGGAACTACGTGGTGCCCTTTTAAAGTGAATGTGGTTGTCTCTAATGCCTAACCCATAAACTATTGTGGTAATTCGATAAGAGACATCATGGTATGCATCATATCCAATAGGGTGCGGTTATGATGTTCGGACACACCATCACACTATGGTGTTCCAGGCTGTATTAGTTGTGAAACAATTTCCACAATGTCTTAATTCTGTGCCAAACTCGTAATTCAGATATTTATCTCTATGATCATATCATAGATCTTTTATCCTCTTGTCACGACGATCTTTCAACTTCACCCTGAAATTACTTGAACCTTTCAATAATTCAGACTCGTGATTCATCAAGTAAATATACTCAACATCTACTCAAATCATCTGTGAAGTAAGAACATAACGATATCCACTACACGCCTCAGCACTCATTGGACTGCACACATCAAAATGTATTACTTCCAACAAGTTGCTTTCTAGTTCCATTTTACTGAAAAAGAAGCTTTCAGTCATCTTGCCCATGTGGTATGATTTGCATGTCTCAAGTGATTCAAAATTAAGTGAGTCCAAACGGTCCATTTGCATGGAGTTTCTTCATGCATATACACCAATAGACATGGTTCGCATGTCTTAAACTTTTCAAAAACGAGCGAGCCCAAAGATCCATCAACATAGAGCTTCTTCATGCGTTTTATACCGATATGACTTACGTGGCAGTGCCACAAGTAGGTGGTACTATCATTACTATCTTATATCTTTTGGCATGAACATGTGTATCACTACGATCGAGATTCAATGAACCATTCATTTTAGGTGCAAGACTATTGAAGGTATTATTCAAATAAACAGAGTAACCGTTATTCTCCTTAAATGAATAATCGTATTGCGATAGACATAATCCAATCACATCTATGCTCAACGCAAACACCAAATAAAAATTATTTAGGTTTAACACCAATCTCGATGGCAGAGGGAGCGTGCGATGCTTGATCATATCAACATTGGAAACACTTCCAACACATATCGTCAGCTCACCTTTAGCTAGTCTCCGTTTATTCCGTAGCTTTTATTTTGAGTTACTAACACTTAGCAACCGAACTGGTATCTAATACCCTAGTGCTACTAGGAGTACTAGTAAAGTACGCATCAACACAATGTATATCCAATATACTTCTATCGACCTTGCCAGCCTTCTCATCTACCAAGTATCTAGGGTAATTCTGCTCCAGTGGCTGTTCCCCTTATTACAGAAGCACTTAGTCTCGGGTTTGGGTTCAACCTTGGGTCTCTTCACTAGAGCAGCAGCTGATTGCCGTTTCATGAAGTATCCCTTCTTGCCCTTGCCCTTCTTGAAACTAGTGGTTTCACCAACCATCAACAATTGATGCTCCTTCTTGATTTCTACTTTGGTGTCAAACATCACGAATATCTCAAGGATCATCATATATGTCCCTGATATATTATAGTTCATCACGAAGCTCTAGCAGCTTGGTGGTAATGACTTTGGAGAAAACATCACTATCTCATCTGGAAGATCAACTCCCACTCGATTCAAATGATTGTTGTACTCAGACAATCTGAGCACAAGCTCAACAATTGAGCTTTTCTCCTAAGTTTGCAGGCTAAGAAAATCGCCGGAGGTCTTATACCTCTTGACGTGGGCACGAGCCTGAAATCCTAATTTCAGCCCTCGAAACATCTCATATGTTTCGCGACGTTTCAAAACGTCTTCGGTGCCTCAACTCTAAACCGTTTAACTGAACTATCACGTAGTTATCAAAAATGTGTATGTCAGATGTTCGCAACATCCACAGACGACGTTTGAGATTCAGCACACTGAGCGGTGCATTAAGGACATAAGCCTTCTATGAAGCAATGAGGACAATCCTCAGTTTACGGACCTAGTCCGCATAATTGCTACTATCAACTTTCAACTAAATTTTCTCTAGGAACATATCTAAACAGTAGAACTGAAGCGCGAGCTACGACATAATTTGCAAAAACCTTTTTGACTATGTTCAGGATAATTAAGTTCATCTTATGAACTCCCACTCAGATAGACATCCCTCTAGTCATCTAAGTGATTACATGATCCGAGTCAACTAGGCCGTGTCCGATCATCACGTGAGACGGACTAGTAAACATCGGTGAACATCTTCATGCTGATCGTATCTACCATACGACTCATGCTCGACCTTTCAGTCTTCTATGTTCCGAGGTCACGTCTGTACAAATGCTAGGCTCGTCAAGTCAACCTAAGTGTTTCGTGTGTGTAAATCTGTCTTACACCCGTTGTATGTGAACGTTAGGATCTAACACCCGATCATCACGTGGTGCTTCGAAACAACGAACTGTCGCAACGGTGCACAGTTAGGGGGAACACTTTCTTGAAATTTTAATGAGGGATCATCTTATTTACTACCGTTGTTCTAAGAAAATAAGATGTATAAACATGATAAACATCACATGCAATCAAATAATAGTGACATGATATGGCCAATATCATATAGCTCCTTTGATCTCCATCTTGGGGCTCCATGATCATCTTGTCACCGGCATGACACCATGATCTCCATCATCATGATCTCCATCATCGTGTCTTTATGAAGTTGTCTTGCCAACTATTACTTCTACTACTATAGCTAACGGTTAGCAATAAAGTAAAGTAATTACATGACGTTTATGTTGACACGCAGGTCATAAATAAATAAAGACAACTCCTATGGCTCCTGCCGGTTCTCATACTCATCGACATGCAAGTCGTGATTCCTATTACAAGAACATGATCAATCTCATACATCACATATATCATTCATCACATCCTTTTGGCCATATCACATCACATAGCATACCCTGCAAAAACAAGTTAGACGTCCTCTAATTGTTGTTTGCATGTTTTACGTGGCTGCTATGGGTTTCTAGCAAGAACGTTTCTTACCTACGCAAAGACCACAACGTGATATGCCAATTGCTATTTACCCTTCATAAGGACCCTTTTCATCGAATCCGATCCGACTAAAGTGGGAGAGACAGACACCCGCCAGCCACCTTATGCAACTAGTGCATGTTTGTCGGTGGAACCGGTCTCACGTAAGCGTACGTGTAAGGTTGGTTCGGGCCGCTTCATCCCACAATGCCGCCGAATCAAGATAAGACTAGTAACGGCAAGCATATTGAACAAAATCAACGCCCACAACTACTTTGTGTTCTACTCGTGCATAGAATCTACGCAATAGACCTAGCTCATGATGCCACTGTTGGGGAATGTAGCATAAATTTAAAATTTTCCTACGTATCACCAAGATCTATCTATGGAGAAACCAGCAATGAGGGGAAGGAGAGTGCATCTACATACCCTTGTAGATCGCTAAGCGGAAGCGTTCAAGTGAACGGGGTTGATGGAGTCGTACTCGTCGTGATCCAAATCACCGATGATCCTAGTGCCGAACGGACGACACCTCCGCGTTCAACACACGTACAGCCCGGTGACGTCTCCCATGCCTTGATCCAGCAAGGAGAGAGGGAGAGGTTGAGGAAGACTCCATCCAGCAGCATCACAACGGCATGGTGGTGGTGGAGGAGCGTGGCAATCCTGCAGGGCTTCGCCTAAGCACCACGGGAGAGGAGAAGGACTTGGGAGAGGGGGAGGGCTGCGCCAGAACATTGGTATGTCTGCCCTCCCACCCCCCACATATATATAGGGGCAAGGGAGAGGGGGGGCGCAGCCTTGGCCCTTCCTCCAAGGAAGGGTGCGGCTAGGGAGGAGTCCCTCCTCCCCAAGGCACCTAGGAGGTGCCTTCCCCTTTTAGGACTCTTCCTTTCCTTATCTCTTGGCGCATGGGCCTCTTGGGGCTGGTGCCCTTGGCCCATATAGGCCAAGGTGCACACCTCTACAGCCCATGTGGCCCCCCGGGGCAGGTGGCCCCACCCGGTGGACCCCCGGGACCCTTCCGGTGGTCCCGGTACAATACCGATAACCCCGAAACTTGTCCCGATGACCGAAATAGGACTTCCTATATATAAATCTTTACCTCCGGACCATTCCAGAACTCCTCATGATGTCCGGGATCTCATCCGGGACTCCGAACAACATTTGGTAACCACATACAAGCTTCCTTTATAACCCTAGCGTCATCGAACCTTAAGTGTGTAGACCCTACGGGTTCGGGAGACATGCAGACATGACCGAGACGTTCTTCGGTCAATAACCAACAGCGGGATCTGGATACCCATGTTGGCTCCCACATGTTCCACGATGATCTCATCGGATGAACCACGATGTCAAGGACTTAATCAATCCCGTATACAATTCCCTTTGTCTATCGGTACGATATTTGCCCGAGATACGATCGTCGGTATCCCGATACCTTGTTCAATCTCGTTACCGGCAAGTCTCTTTACTCGTTCCGTAACACATCATCCCGTGATTAACTCCTTGGTCACATTGTGCACATTATGATGATGTCCTACCGAGTGGGCCCAGAGATACCTCTCCGTCATACGGAGTGACAAATTCCAGTCTCGATTCGTGCCAACCCAACAGACACTTTCAGAGATACCCGTAGTGTACCTTTATAGCCACCCAGTTACGTTGTGACGTTTGGCACACCCAAAGCACTCCTACGGTATCCGGGAGTTGCACAATCTCATGGTCTAAGGAAATGATACTTGACATTAGAAAAGCTTTAGCATACGAACTACACGATCTTTGTGCTAGGCTTAGGATTGGGTCTTGTCCATCACATCATTCTCCTAATGTTGTGATCCCGTTATCAACGACATCCAATGTCCATGGTCAGGAAACCATAACCATCTATTGATCAACGAGCTAGTCATCTAGAGGCGTACTAGGGACATGGTGTTGTCTATGTATCCACACATGTATCTGAGTTTCCTATCAATACAATTCTAGCATGGATAATAAACGATTATCATGAACAAGGAAATATAATAATAATCAATTTATTATTGCCTCTAGGGCATATTTCCAACAGGTAGAGCCAAAGACGACCTGGAGTCTTATAGGCAATTGTTTGGGTGCGAGTTGGGGAGTTTACCCTTCTCTTACCTTGGTATTCCGATTCACCATCGTAGGCTAACAAACAGAGAATGGAAGTGTATCGAGGATCGATTTGAGAAAAAACTGAGCTGTTGGAAGGGTAAGCTCATGTCATACGGAGGCCGTTTGATATTGATTAATTCGGTGCTCACGAGTATGCCTATGTTTCTCTTATCTTTCTTTGAGATCCCAGTTGGTGTTAGGAAACGACTGGACTTCTATCGGTCGCGTTTCTTTTGGCAGGGTGATGAACTTAAAATAAAATACCGGCTTGCTAAATGGGACATCATCTGTAGACCGAAAGACCAAGGGGGTCTTGGTATTGAAAATCTTGAAGTTAAGAACAGATGTCTTCTTAGTAAGTGGTTGTGGAAGCTGTCTTCCGGGACTGAGGCCATGTGGGCGCAGATCCTCCGCAACAAGTACCTCCAAACTAAAACATTGTCCCAGGTCACAGTTAGGCCGACTGATTCGCCTTTCTGGAAAGGACTAATGAAAGTCAAACAATCTATGTTCAATAGGACGAGATTTGTTATTGGAAACGGTACAAGTACACGTTTCTGGGGGGATACTTGGCTTGGTGAATCACCTTTAGCCATTCAATATCCGTCTTTATATCGGATTGCTCAACGACGTGAGGTGTTCGTGGCAACGGTATTCCAATCTGTCCCCCTTAATATTCAGTTTCGACGGTCGCTAGCGGGCAATCGTTGGGAAGAATGGCTCCATCTAGTTAGGAGACTGATGGAGGTTCAACTTTCTCACCAACCCGATATATTGCGTTGGAAGTTGACTAGTTCTGGAATATTTACAGTTAAATCAATGTATATTGATGTTATTAATTCGAATGCTAATCCAACTTTCAAGTATGTTTGGGCGGTCAAAGTTCCTTTAAAAATTAAAGTGTTTATGTGGTTTGTCCATAAACAAGTTATTTTAACAAAGGACAACTTGATTAAACGCAATTGGACAGGACCTACTAGGTGTAGTTTCTGTGATCGGGATGAGACAATTAAGCATTTATTCTTTGATTGCCCGTTGGCCAAAGTTCTTTGGCGGACGGTCCATATTGCTTTTAATATTACTCCACCGACTTCGGTCAATGCTTTATTTGGGACATGGCTTAATGGGATTGGGCCTGAATTAGCAAGACATATTCGGGTTGGAGTTTGCGCTTTGTTATGAACTATCTGGAATTGCAGAAATGATTTGGTTTTTAACAGAACATCACGGATTCATTTTTTGCAGGTTATTTTCCGAGCTACAACACTGATCCGTTCGTGGTCACTACTCACTCCAATGGAGGCCAGGGAGCATTTGGTTACTGGATCTATCCGTTGGGAGATGGTAGCTCGGGATATCTTCAACCGGTTTGGATGGCGGTCATGTAATAGGATAGGCAATTAGTTTCCCTATCTATTGTTAGCCAGCCGGTTGTAGCATCTTTTTCGGGCTAGCTTGTGTATCTAGCCGTCCGTAGCTCTGTGTGAGCTGCATTTATCGTTTTCTTTTTGTTTGGCTGGAGACTATGGAACCTTGTTGGCACTTTTTGTTATTTGATTAATAAGATGGCCGTATGCATCGTTCTGATGCAGAGGCCGGGGAGACTCCCTTTTCGAAAAAAAAACAGGCATCAGTAGTACTCTGAATTCAGTCCAAGTTCAGACTAGTTATACTGTAATACTAAAACTACAGTAAAAGTTCAGTGCAAATGCAGTCAAAATTCAGAGTACTTATATTGCACTACTAAAACTGCAGTCAGAATTCAGTCCAAATGCATCAAAATTCAAAGTTAGCAACCAAATTCGGTCAAAAACATTATGCTCTGTTTCTAGCAAGACAATCACTACAAGGGCAGTGCAAATTAACCTATTTTCCCAGGAAAACAACAGGCCGATCATCTGCAAATTAGCAACTTTTAATATCGAACACATGATGGGATCAGGCCTTCGCCCTTGACACCAACATTATCTGATCCCATCTCCAGGAAACATACGCGAAGCCATCGCTTGATTCCGACGGAGACGGATTCCCGACGGTCGACAGCGGCGTAGCTCTAGCCTCTGAATACGAGGGACTGCGTGTTTCCTCTATCCCATGCCAAGGCGAGATCCAGCGAGACAGACGGTGGCCAACGACGGCAAGGATGGCGACACAATTGCAGTTGGTGTGGACGGTGGCGCTGCAGTCCTTCCGATTTCCTCTCTGCACTACGAAGACGAATAGCTGACCACTTATTTTCAGCGACCTACTGCCACATAAGCACGCCAAGTCAACGACAAATCAGTGCCTAATCACAAAACTAGAGGCAAAACCACTCTTGATGTGACACTAAACCACCCAGGGCTAGATTAAAACGGTATTGACATTTTTAGGGTCTAAATCAGACCAAAATTGACTTTGGGGGGTTATGGAGACATTGGAGTGAATTTGAGGGTGAAAACTAGTGAGTCAAGCAGACTGGCCCATAGGAAGATACTGGCCCAGCCCAGGAGGCCTTTTCAATGCCGGGCCAGTTGCAGATAGCGGTTTGCGTCTGCCGTTAGGGCAGAGGCCTTCTCGAGGAAATAGATGAGCAGCGGAGGTACGACAGCCTCTCTACACCTGGAAGCAAGTCGACGTACGTAGCAGCAGGTAAGCCTTGAGTCGCAAGGAGCCACTCCTTTCTCCTTGACTCCATGGGTCCATCCATGGCCTCTGTAAATATCTATGTGGCGTTGCCTAATTTAGTAAGAATTGAGACCTTCTGCCATTCATGTCTCCTTTGTAGATATCTTCAATCAAACTAACAAGCGAGACTATCATAGAGTGTGTTTTTTCTTTTTGTTCCTAGTTTTATAGTTATATACTGACGCAATAATTTTTTTGGCACGGTATTGAAAATTTTCCAAGGTGCCAGGCAGAAGATTGCTAATTTGGTCAGGCAGCCTTGCAGAAGATACAGAAAAGGTGAGTCAGTACAGAGAAGATACAGAGAAGTTGAGTTCATGACCAGCCTGACTAAGTGATCCTACAAATCTTGCGATTCTCTTTTTTGTTTGTGATCCTGATATCTGTATCATAAACTGGTTATGTGTTTTTTTGGGGATGAAGGCAACTGTGCAATCCAGTCTTTCTGTTAATTAGATAGTCCACCGGTGAACTCTCGAACTAAAGAATTAGCAAGTCTTCAATGAGCTCAAAAGGTACATACAGACCAAAGCACGCATCAGGGAATAGGATTGTTCTCTATTCCTTTTCATTTTCAGAGGGAGATGAGATCACATTCTTTTCTTCTCCCTGGTTCCTTCCCTTTTTCCTTTACAGCTCAAAAACTTGAGATTCTTTTCTTGACCCTTGCCTGATGGCAAAGTTAAAGCTAACGTGTGCTGTGTTGCGTGCATTACCACAATTAAGCAAGGTAGATGATCCCTTTCCATCTCGGTGGAGCATGGGTTCATACATAACCTATGACCATGCATGAGTTGGTAACTGCTTCATTTCTGGTACTCAGGCTGTGTTCGCACCTCCAATTGGCATACAACTTGAAAGAGAAAAGGTACAACATGGCGCATGTAGCCGGTTTGCTCGCCTCGGCTGTGGTCTCAGCGGTGGGCAATAAGCTGGGTTCTGCCATTGGGGATGAGGTCATGATGCTGTGCAGCTTCAAGGACGACCTCAAGGACATGAAGGACACGTTAGAGTACATGGAGGCGGCGCTCAAGGATGCTGAGAGGCGGTCTGTCACGGAGGAGTTGGTGCGGCTGTGGCTCAACCGGCTCAAGCACGCTGCCTACGACATCTCTTACATGCTCGACGAGTTCCAAGCTAATAGTGAACCAGCCTCCAGAAAGGTATACATATGCCACCCGTGCCTTATCTTGATCAGTTTTTCGTTAATTAATATTCTTGGCTAGTACAGAGTTTGTTGCTTTGGTCAAATAATTTGATTATTAATTATATTATTGTCCACAAAACCATGCTTGATCAGTGGTGGTGGCAGGATTAGTGAAATTATGGTGTTGGGGAGGGCCAGTTAGCGAAATCTGCTGTTCATGTGATCATCTGAACGTACTTTCCAGTGTAGGCAACTGGTGCACTAGTTAATTGCAATGTTTAAAGCTTGACATTTGTTGGTGCCCTTCTAAAAATTAAAGCCATGGGTGTACAAGAGGCATTTAGCCTACTTAAATCTGGTGTACAAATCCCGGCAGTGAAACTAGGTATATAAGAATAAAAAATTGTACTACAACAGGGAAGCTATGTTTTACATCCGTCCAAAAGTTTTATGTTAAATTCCAACTGTGTTGGGATTTATATATCTACCATGCAGCATGTAGTTACCGGGTAGAGGGATCGAGAATACTACATCTTATTAAAGCCGGGTGTAGTTGCTCCAAGGTTTTATATTATATCATAATCACTTGTTGAAAATCCTTGTAGATGATTGGGAAGCTGGACTGTTTTGCTATTGCACTCAAGATTACCATGGCTTATAAGATGAAGAAGATGAGAGGTCAGCTGAGGAAGATCAAAGATGATCACGAGAGTTTCAAATTCACACATGATAACTCCAGCCTAATTAGTGTGCACCAGTTTCCTGATCGACGGGAAACAACATCAGATGTGATTGAATCACTCATCATAGGGAGAGACAAAGACAGGATGAATGTTCTTTCTTTGTTAGCCACAAGCAGCAACAAAGAAGATACTACAATTCTTCCTATCTGTGGGCTTGGAGGCATAGGAAAGACAACTTTGGCACAACTGGTCTTCAATGATGGTCAGTTCAAAGATTATAATCATCGGGTATGGGTCTATGTATCCCAGGTGTTTGACTTGAAAAAAATTGGGAACTCCATAATTTCTCAAGTAGAAAAAGGAAGCCAAAATCTAGATACAAGGCAGTTGATAAACCAACATCTTAAACATCTACTTCAAGATAAGAAGACTCTAATTGTTTTGGATGACCTATGGGAGACAGATAACTTCCAACTGGATCAACTCAAGCTTATGTTGAATGTAAGCTCCAAGATGAGAGTTTTAGTCACAACACGCAGCATAGACATTGCAAGAAAAATCTGTACTGTTGAAGCATATATGCTAGATCCCTTGGACAATGATATGTGTTGGAGAATAATCAAGCAAAACAGTGGCTTTGAATCTAGAGCTGATAAAGAGAAAGTTGAACCAGTTGGACAGATGATTGCAAGGAAATGTGGAGGTTTGCCATTGGCAGCTCAAGCACTTGGATTCTTGCTATCTGGAATGGATCTTACTGACTGGGAAGCAATGTGTAATACTGATATTTGGGATGAACCATTTTCCGACAGTACAGTGTTACCATCCTTGAAGTTAAGTTACAATACTTTGACACCATATTTGAGGTTATGCTTTGCCTATTGTGGCATCTTTCGTAAAGGTCACAGTATAAGTAAAGATGATCTTATCCAGCAATGGATTGCTCTGGGTTTCATTGAGCCATCTAATAACTTTTCGGCCATACAACTTGGCGAGAAGTATGTTAGGCAATTCCTTGGGATGTCTTTCCTTCAGCATACACAATTGCCCGAGGTGAGTTACTATGGCATACTACCTGTAAAGTATAGAATAAAGAACATTCTTTTTTACTCAATTATCAAATGGCATGCAACAATTATAGTGCAAAAGCATACATGTTATATATGTTGACAGTTTGGTACGGACGAGGATCCTCTGCCGTTCGGCCACTGGCAGGTGGGCCCACTAGAAAACAGGCCCACATGGCAGTGCCACAACGGCAGGCGCCTTACGTCAGGGCAGCCGCTTCTGTTTGGTACATTAATCCATGTATATGTTTTGCCCTTAGTGGCAAATAAAGCGCTGAAGATATTGGTGCACCAGTGTGGTGGAACAAATATATGGACTTGCCTCAAGAAAAAAGAAAAGTAACTCCTCCATCCATCCTGCAGTAGTTACCCTTGCCAAAAACCAGCCATTTAGATCACTACACACAGTTAATGCATAGTATTTATTTTGTTTGGCTTATCAAATCCAGTCTATTTTTGGCTGGACAATAATTTTCCCTAAAACAATGCAACACGTACATGATGGAATTACTTAATTAAGAGTCTTGAATATGTGTCAGTGAAGTGCCCTAGTGCACATTAGGACATGCTTGGCTCAGAGAGTGGTAACGTAAATGAAAAGGGAATCAGATCATTGTGGGATTAGGGGTGTGACAGACAATTGCCTGTTTAGTTTGGTTCATCCCAGTAATGGTAACAAGTCAGGATGGACGACACGAGAAAGCTTTTAGGCCCGCTCGTGGCCCATTCAGGACCGGACCGTACGGTCCAGGCCTGCTAGAGAAATTGTTCGGTCCGGGCCAAGAAGACCGGAAAAGACTTCAGTCCGGTCCGGTTAAAGCTCGGTCCGCTCGGTCGGACCGTGACTTTTGGCCCAGCCCAAGACTGCAGTCCATCGTTACCAGGGCATAGCCCCCCGATCCCAATTCCCGAGCCACTACCCGCCATAGTTGCAGGAGGAAGGGAGCTCCGCCTCCATTGGTCGCCGACCTGCCGTTGCCGTCGTCGACCACCTGCACCTCCTCCTCTTTCCGCCATCTCGTCTCCCACTGAGGGAGTCCTGGATTAAGGGATCATCATGTGTCCGGTCTATTCGATATGGGTTGGGCTAATGGGCCGTGAAGATAAAGCAGAAGACCATCCCTGTGTCCGGGTAGGACTCCTACGTGTGTAGAATGGTAAGTTTTATGTCCGGGTGTAATGTTTCCTTCTTCTACAAGTCGACTCTGTACAACCCTAGGCCCCTCCGGTGTGTATTATAAACCGGAGGGGTTAATCCGTAGAGCCCATCAGAATAATCATAGGCTAGACAACTTGGGTTTAGCTATTACGAACTCGAGGTAGATCAACTCTTGTAACCCCTATACTCATCGAATACAATCAAGCAGGATGTAGGGTTTTACCTTCTTTAAGAGGGTCCGAACCTATGTAAACACCGTGTCCCTATTGTCCCTCATTACCATCAATCCTTAGACTCACAGCTTGGGCCCCCCTACCCGAGATCTGCCAGTTTTGACACCAACACCCACTTTGTCTCGTCGACCAACACCTCCTCATCTGCACCTGCACAAGGGGAAAGGAGTACTAGAGGAGCAGTGTAGGGAACGCTGCACCTGCCCTCCATCGTCGACCGTCGCCGTCTTCACCTGTCCATATAGACTACCTCCTCCTCGTCTTACAAAAATTCCAGTTTCGTCAGTTGTAGCCATAAGCTGTTAGAATTCAGTTTCGTCAGACAATACAATTTCTTCAGTTCGGTCAGAAAATACAGTTTTCTTGGAAAAGCACGGAAATGGCAGCTGTTTCAGCATAGCACGCACTTAACGCAGGCCACCATCCGGGAGAAATACTCGATCGGCCGTAATTTTCTGATTGTTGGAGAAACGCTCAACCGTGATTTTCGCATCCAACAAATCAGGCAAGCATTTTTTTGGAAGGCGCTAGATATAATAGAAGTATTTTTTGTTGAACATACTATAGACACAAGCGCTCATATACACGCGCATACACTCATCCCTATGAACACACACGCACCTCGTCGTCGACAGGAACGTCTCCTCCCATTGAATGCATATCGCCGGAAATCCTAAAATAAATTCAGGAATAAATGCGAGCACTAGGACTTGAACCCTAATGGGTTGGGGATACCACAATCTCTCTAACCATTCAACCACAGGTTGGTTCGCAGTAGGAGTATTTTCTGATCATGAGAGAAACACCCACTTCCTATAATCACGGGCCATCACTCCACATTGTTGTTTCCTTTTATTCGGTCGAGCAGAAAACAAAAAATACAAGAGAAACACGGCTTGACCAGAAAATTATGTGGTGCCATTTGAGGAAGAACTTCATGTCAGATTTGATCCTCTTATCCCGGCAAGACCCGCACGCTGACTCAGGCCCTGTTCTCCGAGAGAATTTGAATTTCAGTTTCCCAGTTCTCTAAACATGTCCACATTTGCACCACAACCACTTTCGCCACTTATGACCTGCTAAGTTGAGCATATCAATCTTTTTCCAAAAGGATCATGTAACGTCATTTCTATAAATAATATTATTCTCTTGACAACTTTTCTGGAGAAATTAATGCTATTTTTTGGGTTTCAGATATTTGCAAAAACAATCTTGACCATGCACGATCTGGTGCATGATCTCGCAAGATCAGTCATTGCTGAAGAGTTGGTTGTCTTTGATGCTGAAATAGGGAGCGATGCTAGAAGAAAAGAATACTGCCACTATGTGTCTCTTACAAACTGTAATATTTCAGATTACATCAAGGCAAGGAAAATGTCAACTATTTTCCCACCTAAGTTAAGGGCGATACATTTTACAGACTGTGAATTTCATGGTGGTGCATTTTCATTTCCAAAGTGCTTGCGTGTCTTGGATCTATCTGGATGCCCCATCACAGAGTTTCCAAGCGCTCTAGGACAACTGAAGCAACTGGAGGTTCTTATTGCTCCGAGGCTGCAAGATCGGTAATTTCCCGAGAGTATCACTCGACTCTCAAAATTACGTTACCTGAACCTTAGTGGTTTAGGCAAAATTTCAGCAATACCAAGCTCGGTTAGCAAACTTGAGTCTCTAGCGCATCTTGACTTGTCTGCTTGTATCAGTGTCGAAGTCATACCAGAGAGCCTTGGAAGCATAAAAAACCTTCCAAACACTTGACCTCTCATGGTGCAATAAGCTAGAGTCCCTTTCAGAGAGTCTTGGAAGCCTAATAAACCTTCAAACACTGGACCTCTCACAATGTCGTAACCTAAAGTCCCTTCCAGAGAGCCTTGGAAGCTTCACAAACCTTCAAACACTAGACCTCTCAGAGTGCAATAAGCTAGAGTCCATTCCAAAGAGCCTTGGAAGCCTCAAAAACCTTCAAACTCTAGACCTCTCAAAATGCAATAAGCTAGAGTCCCTTCCAAAGAGCCTTGGAAGCCTCACACACCTTCAAACACTAGACCTCTCATGGTGTATGGAATTAAAGTCCCTTCCAGAGAACCTTGGAAGCCTCAAAAACCTTCAAGCACTCGACCTCTCATCCTGCTATAAACTAGAGTCCCTTCCGGAGAGCCTTGGAAGCCTCAAAAACCTTCAAACACTTGACCTCCAAGCCTGCTGGAAACTAGAGTCCCTTCCAGAGAGCCTTGGAAGCCTCGAAAACCTTCAAACACTCAACCTCTCAGACTGCTTAAAACTAGAGTCCCTTCCAGAGAGTCTTGGAAGCCTCAAAAACCTTGAAGCACTCGACCTCTCATCCTGCTATAAACTAGAGTCCCTTCCAGAGAGCCTTGGAAGCCTCGAAAGACTTCAAACGCTCGGCCTTGCAAGCTGCTATGAACTAGAGTCCCTTCCGAAGAGCCTTGGAGGCCTCAAAAATCTTCAAACCCTTGACCTCCAAACCTTGTGGAAACTAGAGTCCCTTCCAGAGAGTCTTGGAAGCCTCGAAAACCTTCAAGCACTCGACCTCTCAGACTGCTGGAAATTAGAGTTCATTCCAGAGAGTTTTGGAAGCCTCAAAAACCTTCAAGCACTCGACCTCTCATCTTGCTATAAACTAGAGTCCCTTCCAGAGAACATTGGAAGCCTCGAAAACCTACAAACACTCGGCCTTGCAAGCTGCTATGAACTAGAGTCCCTTCCGGAGAGCCTTGGAAGCCTCACAGACCTTCAAACACTAGACCTCTCATGGTGTGTGGAATTAAAGTCCCTTCCAAAGAGCCTTGTAAGCCTCAAAAACCTTCAAGCACTCGACCTCTCATTTTGCTATAAATTAGAGTCCCTTCCGGAGAGCCTTGGAAGCCTCGAAAACCTTCAAACACTCAATCGCTCACAGTGCTGGAAACTAGAGTCCCTTCCAGAGAGCCTTGGAAGCCTCAAAAACCTTCAAACACTCGACCTATCATTCTGTAAGAAACTAGAGTTCCTTCCGGAGAGCCTTGAAAACCTGAAAATCATTAGAAGAGGTTAAGGTTATGGATATGAGAGCATCATCAAGTCTTTGGCACAGTGTATACAACAACTCACCGGTCCCCAGATGGTACATAAATGCGGACAACAGTGAACTAAGGCTGTTGTGTGAACCAGGCTTGCCGCATCAAAAACATTGTAAGTGCTGTAGCAAGTTTTACTATCTAAATGCAGCCTTCTAAATAGGCTTTCTGTACATTGCGTGCCATGTACATATGTTGTTCTGTTTCATACGGTGGCTCCGAATTTCAAACAAAACTAATACGCACGCTAACAAGATGCTGGATCTATCCATTCTACAGGGAACTACAGAAGCACACGCTCGCCGTGATCAATCAGCTGAAACGATGGGAGTATGCCTTCTCCATGAAAGCATAAAAGCTTAACGGAGCCGTCCAAAGATGAGGTCTAATTAAGCTCTGCACATGGTGACTTGAGTTCTTTATTTAGTACTATATCTGGTCATACTCCAATGATCATTCATTGACTTTATATACTAGTAGTACTCTCAGTTTATAAGGCGTACGCATACCCCTAGGTTGTCAATTTAACCAACTTAATAGAAGCCATATATTACAAAAAACATATCATTATAAACCTCAGATGTTCTATTTTCAAACGGTATAATTTTTATATTATATAGTTTATATTACGGTGATAAAATTGACAACCTAGGGATACTGGCAAGCCTTGTAAACTGAAACGAAAGGAGTACTACACTGGAGAAAATGTACTAGACTGGTCGAAAAACTACTATATATGGTGTGGCAGTTGTGTCGTGAGCATTCAAAACCGAAGGAACGCTCGCCAGTTTCCGTGAATTAATGCTTATAATTATAGTAATCACGTCACGTGTGATTTTTTTTAATACAGTACAGTCACAAGCGTTCATGCATACACGCATACACCCACTCCTATAAACGTACACACGCACACCCTATCTCTACGAGCACCTTCGAAAATTCTGAAATAAATTCAGAAATAATACGAGCAACAAGACTTGAACCCTGATGGGCTGGGGATACCACTAACCATCCAATCATAGGTTGGTTTGCTTCACGTAATTGTGTGCTGGGTGCTTTAATTCTTAGAGAGAGGTACTAATCGCCCTGCAGCCACATTCTACTGCGGCGTGTGCTTGACGCCATCTTCACCGAATTATAGAAGGGCTCCGTGCTGTTGGACACCCGCCCGGAAAGGGTTGACCGGGTGGGGTACGTACCTGTATGTACCCTCATCTCCCCCGCGCGGCAAATATTTGTTGACTTTGGCACCTTTCTGTTAGAGTTGTGACGAATATTGTGTACAAGGTAAGTTACAGTTGGACTAGGAGTTGTATTGTGTTTACATAGGATATGTAGTCGTGTCCAAGTAGGACACTTGTATCCTAGGCCTCTCATATATAGTGGGGCTAGACACACGATGTAACCTATGCCAACATAATAGCACAGGCGCGCAAGGGGGAGCCGGCGGCGTGTGCCGGCGCCCGGGTGGCCGGTGTGCGGTATTGTGACGGTGTCACGGAGAGGAGCGCCCGTAGTCATCCCCCGAGAATGTAGCCATATCGGTGAACCTCGTTAACAAATCTCGGTGTCGTGCCTCGTGTGATTGCTTGGTCCTTGGATGATCAACGGTATGCCTTGAATTTATTCTAACAAGTGGTATCATGAGCTAGGTTGTTTGGAGGCTGTGATTGAGTTGATCTAGAGGAACAGAATCTGAGAGATCATTGTTGTAGAATTTGAAACCGGTCGACGGATCGGAACGGTGGCAACAATATCTGTTCGGAGTCGGCGTTTTGGAAAAGCAATCGGAAGCGGAGTCGACGGCGTTGAATCGAGCAAGCGGCAGGCATATCGTTCAGTGTGGCGCCTGGAAGCGGCCTCGTTGGGCGCGCATTGGTGCAGCTGTCGTGAGGTCCAGCGGTAGCTATCAGATTGATCGGACAGTAGCCGTCGGCCAAGCTGCTGGTTTGGCACTTGCTCGAAGGCAGCAGGCTGCGTGGCCTGAGGCCGAGAGTGGAAACAGGGACCCGAGGTGAAGCCACGTGGGGGCCATGGTGGTCTGGTAGTAGGCCGGGCTGGGATGCTCTTATGGGAGCCTTGTTCCATACTGAATTGCCAAGGTGCTCGTATGTGCAGCGTATTAGAGATTTGTTTGGACAAAAGAGAAATTCGGCACAAGGACAGAGTCAGTCGTGACGTGTTTGCTATCAAGAAAGAAATAAAAAAAAGTCTAGAAGCTATGAACGTGTGGTGAATTAAGAGTTTGTTGATCTCTTTTGGAGTATTCACATGGAAAAGCTACAAGATATTTTTCTTTGGATTTCTTTGTCGGTACAGTTGTGTATGCATGGCGAATGTCAACGGCTTGAGGAGTCTGGAACGTGTCGTGCAGTCGGACATAGTTTGGCTGGGTCGGACTGGACAGTCTGGCGGGATCGACGTAAGTCGGTTGGTACAGAAGACAGTGGTGGGATCGGCGACAACGACATAGGAGCGTGATGCTGATGGCGACCGACTTCTGGGCGTGGAAACACGTGGTGCAGGCCCCCGAGCGCTTGTGTGGCTTTGACAAGACTATGGCGCGGGGTTGATTCAAGACGGTGCACATGAGAACTTGGAGTCAACGGGGCGCGGGGTGGCACGTACAACCACCATGGAGTCATGTTGAAGGTGGAGCTGGATTGAGGGGCTACGGCGTAAGTCGACAGGGTCGAAGCCTATTCAGCTGGAAAAAGCGAGTGACATGCAGTTTGGACTGGAGCCCAGTGGTCTGATGGAAGCATGAAACTCGTCATCGGTCGGCAATGATCAGTGGTACTCTGAAGTGGGGGTTGAGTGGTGTGGGTTTCGCGGCCCTTGAGACTCGACCGGGACAGCGGAGGCTCGACGCGGTAATAGCGGCGAGGCGTGCGGTACGCACGGGACATGGAGACGGGCCAGGGCTCTGGTGGTCATACATGTGGTGAGACAACTGTGAATTTGACTCGGGATGACTACAAGCAACGGTGAAATTCCTTCAAGTTTCAGACAGGCGGTCAAGAAAGGAGCGGTGATGTTGAGTTCAGGCAACTCTTATGTGTGATACTCAATATGTGAGTTGTTCACTTTCACGCAGGTCAGTGATCAGTGTTGAGCGGATACTCTGGAAGTTGGGAGCACAAACTAGAGTAACAATGAACTTAATTTTGCTCGAGTGTTGACTGTTGTCAAGTAAAGAATGGACTACAAGTTGCAGGTGGAGTCGCATGGAGTCTTTGGAGTAGCAGCGGTACTCATGGAATAAGCTCAAGTCCAATGTACATGGAAGTTTGATGCATTGACGAACTCAAGGTGGTGTAGAATATTCGCCAAGGTGGAGTTTGTTAGAGTTGTGTCGAATATTGTGTACAAGGTAGGTTACAGTTGGACTAGGAGTTGTATTGTGTTTACATAGGATATGTAGTCGTGTCCAAGTAGGACACTTGTATCCTAGTCCTCTCATATATAGTGGGGCTAGACACACGATGTAACCTATGCCAACATAATAGCACAGGCGCGCAAGGGGGAGCCGGCGGCGTGTGCCGGCGCCCGGGTGGCCGGTGTGCGGTATTGTGACGGTGTCACGGAGAGGAGCGCCCGTAGTCATGCCCCGAGGATGTAGCCATATCGGTGAACCTCGTTAACAAATCTCGGAGTCGTGCCTTATGTGATTGCTTGGTTCTTGGATGATCAACGGTATGCCTCGAATTTATTCTAACACTTTCAACAAGAACCAGTCTTCCATGCGAAAAAGAAAAAACGAGAACCAGTCTTTTCTTCCGGACTATGAACTGACGAGTGACGACTAAGTACATAGTATGGACCAACTCGTCTCGTCTCTCTCCCGTCCATCCGGCTCGGTGGCCTGCCTGCTGCTCTTCCGTCCGTCCGTGCGTGCTGGGATCGGTCGGCCAGGTACGTACGCGATTGACTCCCCGCAACTCAAAAATCAAGATAAGAAGAACATTTCGTGTTTTAGGGCCCGTTGGAAAATCTCTTTGATTTGCCACTTTTGCCAAAGTCCAAATATCCATTTGGCCACCAGTAAGTAGTTCTGTTCAGCACCGGTCCAGATGCTGCGGTGAAAACCTTCAAACTGATCGCTTGTAGAATACTTCATTCATGGTTATCAATGTTTATTGCCACATGAAAGCCTTCAAACAGAATAACATTAGATGCACAAGCATCCCTGTAGTACGATTAAAGCACAACTGAAACCACATGGGAAAGCCCTTGCAAACTATATGGATTGGTGCCCATTGTCATCAATGGTTATTTCCAGGCTGACGTCTTTAACTAGGAAAGACAGTGCAAAAACATTCTCAATCGCTCTGGCAAATGATCGTCTGTTCGAAACAAGGTTCTCCAGCCTCCCACTCTTCTTTTTCCTTCTGGAATATCAACAATGTTGTGGTATGGAAAGAAGTCTACCTAGCTAGTAGCGCAGAACTCAATAGAAGCACAAGAAGAAGTGATCAATCATATGGACGGTACTGTCTAAGATGTTCTTTAATATAAAAGCTCAATAATTTTAAGCATACAATTAACTAAGATTTTTTTGCGGGTTACAATTAACTAAGATTAACACAACAGAAACCAAAGATTCATCATACAACGTTGCCCATCAACAACACAAATGATGGCAAAGAGACACATCTGCTAGCAGCTACCTACCTCGCTGTTTGTTGGAATGAAACTGAGGGCAAAACAAACCTTGAGAGAGTTTTATCATTTATAGTAGACAAGAAAATGTGGATACCTCTTTAGGACGAGTCAGTTGGCATGGCAGTTCTTTTTCTATTAACAACTGAAACCTGCTTACGCTGCTTTACTTCTGTGTCCATGAGTCCAAGCCTGAAAAGATTTTTACCAAGTAGACACTAAAAAATGTTGACAACTAATAAAGCCCAACATCAGCCTAGCAAAATGCTCAGAATCAAGCTATATGCGATGATTGGGAGCATAGCACACATTGTTTAATATACACACCGTGTGCGAAGTTCCGCACACGGTATTTTAAAGGCAAATCATCTTGTGCGAAGTTTCGACCATTCCTGGAGGAATCAGGTCGATTCCTTTGTAAAAAAGGTAGCGTAAAGATTAAAGTGAATGAAAACATATGTCATTATTTTCATATGCAAAGGGGCCTAAGAAAGGGGGGCCTGATGTCTCCTACCTTGTTCAACATAGTGGCAGATATGTTGGCAATTCTTATTGGTAGGGGTAAACAGGACAGGCAAGTAGGCGGACTCATACCCCACCTTGTGGATGGTGGGGTGTCCATACTACTATACGCTGACGACATAACCATTTTCATGGAACATGATCTACCAAAGGCTAGAAATATGAAGCTGGCTCTTTATAATATTATACATCATAAGGACGCTTATATTGCTGCAGTATTACAGTCTGTTCCTCTAAACATCCAGTTCATGAGGTCCTTAGTGCTGACCCACTAAAGGCCGGCCCCTATTTGGCTGTTGGCGAATCGAGGCGGAGCGCCTGCAGAGCCTCCATGCCGATGGTGCCAGCACTCTCTCCTTCATCTCTTCTCATCGCTGCCTATGTGCCGTTGGGCAAAGCCTTCACGGTGGGTGGTGGCGGGCCGACCCGTTGAATTCTTCTGATCTCGACTGCGACCACCATGGTTGCACATCAGAATGAGGCGGTAGTTCTGGTCGGTCAGTGCAGTGCGTCGACACCTCGCTGCAGCTCAGGCAAGGGCCCGTCCGGCGGTGGGCTGGGTCGTGGTGGAGCTCCTGTCCATGATGGTGGCTTGCCCCGATCTGGTTCCGCCGGATCTTCGCCCTAACACTCTTCCTCTGACAAGTCATCTTTCTACCGGATGTTGACCTCTTGGATCTGGTCACTGACGAGTTTCAATCTTCCCTGTCGGAGATCTATATGGATTGGCGTATGTCGCCCCTAGATATCTAGATCGGAAAGGCTCCGGTTGCACGCACTCATATTTTCAGCCAACACGGCTTTAAGAGGGTGTGTCACGAAGCTTCGCTTTCTTATCGGTGTCATGGGACATGTCTAAGTCAAGATTCCCAATGCATTGATAAAGGTGAGGATAGTTATGGCGGCTGCGATTTGAGGTCTTGAAGCTTCGGTGATGCAGATTGTGTGCTAGGTGTATGGTGACTTGTTTCAGCGACCTCGGCAAGCGGGGGCGGTAGCACTGGAGGACTACATTTTTGGTGGTGCTCCTCGAGTACCAAGTCTCGATTCCCAGGGCGAAAGCCCAAGGTCTGGCCTTTATTGGTTGTGCCTGGCAATGGCCTTGTTGAAGGCATTGTTTTGGTTGAACTCGGACTTTCTCTAGGGTGAAAATCCAAGATCTTCGATCGGGCAACGACAACGTCGGTGCATTGTTTCCTTCTTGGAGGCGTTGCTTTTGGAGAACCCCTTTTGTATTACGGGTGTTGCCTTTGGTGGTGGTTAGAGTGTTGCTGCTACTAGTGATTGTTCACCGTGGCAGGGTCTTTTTTTTCTTCTGTTCTTTTTATTTTTCTTTTTCTTTTTGGCTGTGTGTATCCTTGATGCCTTTGGACATCTTGTTGATACAGAGGCCGTGTGTAATTTGTATCTTCGTGATATTAATATATTCTCTTTGTCGAAAAAATGAGGTCCTTAGTAGGAGACCGATGGGACGCGTGGCTACATCTCATGCAAAGGCTGATGGGCATTCACCTCTCTGATAAACAAGATTCGATTCATAGGACACTATCCATGAATGGAGTTTTCTCAGTGAAATCTATGTATCTAGACTCAACTGATTTTGTTCCAATTCCAAAATCATTGCATATTTGAAAGATTAAAGTTCCTTTAAGAATCAAAATCTTCATGTGATTTGTTCACAAGGAGGTGATTCAGACCAAGGATAACTTGGCAAAGTGAAGATGGGAGAGTAGTAAGCGATGTTGCTTTTGTGATCACGATGGAACTATTAAACACCTCTTTCTTGATTATCCTTTTGCCAAACTTTTATGTCATTAGATTCATATAGCCTTTAATGTCATCCCTCCAAAAGTCCAAATAGTGTTAACACATTATTTGGGACATGGCTAAATGGAGTGGAGACAAACAGTGCGGGACATATTTGAACAGGAGTATGCGCATTACTTTGGGCTATATGGAACTGCAGAAATGATATGATTTTCAACAAACTCGTATAAATTTTTTGCAGGTTATTTACAGGGCCACTGCGTGGATCCATATGTGGTCGTTACTCACTCTTGCGGGAGCTAGGGAGCTTTTGGCTATTTGGTGTACCCTCTGGGAGATGGTAGCATGGGGTATTTTGTAACACCCGAGACCGATGTGCCAGGTGTCGTGCAGTTATTCGATGTTATTGCGTTGTCATGTGCTTGCGTGTTGCATCATGTTACGTCATCATGTGCATTGCATCATGTCATCATGCCATCATATCATTAATTGTTGCAACTCAACTAAATAAATCGTATGGATCTTCGATCCATTTAAATTGAGGGAATTCACATGGTGAGTTCTCTTTATAATATATCCTCCTGATATTAGTGGAGCTATTATAAAATAATCCATTCTTATGGAAGCACCTAAAACACACTTGCAAATTTCCCCATGCCTTTGTTATCTCGCTGCTTGACCTCGAACCTTGTCCGTAAATTCCTTCTTCATTTTCCGGAGCTCCTCCTAATTTCTCAACATTTATGAACCTTCCTTTTACCGAGTCTTAGTTCAAACCCTTTTGTTTAAATTCAAATGAGTTTGGATTTAAACTTTGCAATCTTGGCCTTTTTCTATTTTTTCTCGGAACAAGCTCATTTTTGTGAGCCCGTGAAGTTTATCCGCATGTCCAACTCCTTCCCCTATCCTTCCTTTTTTTTCTCTTTCTTATCCATGTGCTGTTTTTTTTCTTCGGAAGAGAGTGTAGAAGGAAGGAGAGTCCAGCCCACCCGGGCCTCTCCATCCCCGCCGGCCACCTGGGCCATCTCTAGGCCAGCCGCGCCCCTGCCCACCTGGGCCTCTCGCGCCGGCCCAACAACCCCTCTGCCATCCTAACCCTAGGCCCCGATCCCAATATCCCACATCTCCCTCTCCCTCGATTCCTTCCCTCGCGCCGCCAGGAGAGGAAAGCCGCGCTCGACCCCCATCTCCTTCGAACCTCCCCGTCTCCCTCGATCCCATCTTCCTCTCGCTCTTTCCTCTCGATCCCTCCAGGCCTGCAGCCTCTCTCTCTCGGGCCACGACGCTCGAGCTCCACTCCTCGTCCCCATGCCCGCTACAGCAGAGCAGGAGCTCCGGCGCCCGCCATCCTCCACGAGCAGCCAAGCTCCGCCATGGCCGCCCCCCTGCTGCTGAGGCCCTGCCGTCCGACCGTCGCCCTGCCTCTCCTCCTGGTTCTCCGCATCGCCCTCAACCCGCCTAGACGTCGCCGCCGACAGAAGCATCTGCTGCACCCTCTCGTCGTCCCCACGCTCCTGCCGTCTTGCCGGACGGGGAGAAGCTGCCCCGTCGCCAGATCCAGCAGTATCGTGGCCTCGCCTCTGCTTCGTGGTAGCTTTGACCTGAGGCCGTCCTCCCCGACGCCCTTGCTGCTGCTAGTTCATCTTGGTGCAATCAGGAGCACCATGGCCTCCGCCGAGACCCTTGGTTTCGTCAAGATCGGTAACGCCCCATATGTAACCTTCCCGAATTGTACTCCAACTCATGCCGTTTCCGGCATTAAGTTATATTTAATTCTCGGGTTCGGGTCTTATTCTCCGTGTGTTGTTTTTGTTTTCGTGCATCTCATATCATGTCATCACATGCATTGCATTTGCATACGTGTTCATCTCATGCATTCGAGCATTTTTCCCGTTGTCCGTTTTGCATTCCGGCGCTTCGTTCTCCTCCAGTGGCCATTTCTAGCTTTCTTTCGTGTGTGGGGATTAAACATTTCCGGATTGGGCCGAGACTTGCCATGCGGCCTTGGTTTACTACCGGTCGACCGCCTGCCAAGTTTCGGGTCATTTGGACTTCGTTTGATACTCCAACGGTTAACTGAGGGACCGAAAAGGCCTCGTGTGTGTGCAGCCCAACACCCCTCCATTTTGGCCCAAAACCCACCAAACTCTGCTCCAACGTCTCGGTCGTTCGATCACGATCGTGTGGGCGAAAACCGCACCTCATTTGGACTCTCCTAGCTCCCTCTAGGTCTATAAATAGACCCCCCGTAATTCGGATCTCTCCCCTCTCAAAACCCTAAAAATCCCCTCCGACGCGCCGGACGTGTCCGGTCCGCGCCGGACATCTCGCCGCCGCCAACCACCACCTGCCACGTGGCACCCGCGCCGCCTCCACCGGCCGCGGCCCGCCGGGCCCGTCCGCGGCCCCCGCGTCGCCTCCGCGGGCCACACGCCGCGCCCCGCCGCCAGGGAGGGCCGCCGCCTCCTTCGCTGGCACCGGCCGCCGGAACCCGCTCCGGCCGCCGCGCGCGACCCGCCGGACCTTCGCCGGCCCCTCCTCTAGCCGGGATCCGCCGCCAGCGCCGCCCCGCGGCACTCGGCGCCCGTGCCCGCCGGCGCCGCGCCGCGCCCACGCCGGCCCGCCTCTCCTCGCCGGCCGCCCCTCGCCTCCCCGGCTCCGGTGAGCCGGCCACCGCCGCCATCGCTGGGATCGGCTTCGTTCGAGCTATAGTGCGCCGCCGTGCTACAGTAAATCGGGATCTAGATCTGGATCGGTTGACCTCTTCCCCGAAACCCTAATTCCGTAATTTTTTATGCCATGTTTGACCTGCCATAACTTTGCATCCGTAGCTCCGATTTGGGCATATGATATGTCAAAATCTTCTCCTCGACGAGTACATCATTTCATTCCATTGCATAATTTGCATTTGAGGTCATCTTGTTGCCCAAAATGCTATTGGAAGGAGGCATCATGAGTTAAATTGCAGATCCGTTAGTTCATCATGCACTTTTGTCATTTTTGCCATGTTTAATCCATGCATGATATGCCAGTGCCCCTTTGGGATGAATTGTTAAGCATGTTGTCTTCTTTCCAGAGGTGCCTCCCATGCATTTTTAGAATGTGTGTGTTGTCTTGTGCAAGCTTGCAAAGAGGGCTACCTGAGTTTACTGATTTCAGGGACTTAGTGAAAATCACTAAGTCTGGGATGTTTTAGTTCGCGATGCTATATGTCCAGCTTGTTTCCTAGTGATCCGTGCCTCTTTTGAGGATGATCAGTAAGAGTGATTTGTTATGCTTGTTGTGTTTAATCGATCCATGTCTTTACTTGTGATGTTGGAGCACCCTAGGTTGACTCAATCGAGCTCAACTTTTGGATAGTTGTTGTTTTGGGCAGATCGTGAACTCTTTTGCGATTTTGCCGGAGTTATTGCTAGTGATCCATGCATGCTATGCCATTGTTCTTGCCATTTCTAGCTAGCATTTTGTGCCTTCTTAATGGATATATGCTTGCCTTGCCATGACTTGCACCGTAGTGAGAGCATCGAGCTCGTACATGCCTCCGTGAGTTATTATTTCAGCATGTCCCAGTTTTCACTAAGTCTGAAAACTGATTGTGTTTCATCGATGTTCGTGTGCTCGGTAGAGTATTTTGTGAACCCTTTTGGCCCCAAGTCATTTTGGGTGCTTTTTTAAGCTTGTTGAGTAGCTCCATGCCATGCTCTTACTTTCTATGTTCAGGTTTTGCTTCATGTTGTTTTGCTGATCCGAAGAGAGCATCGTGGTCTGAAATTCCAGACTAGCGTTAATTTCGCTAAGTCTGAAATCTGTTTTGCTTATTCAGTTTTGCCATGCTTGTTTGAAGCCCTTAATGGATGAATTTGCCTATGCCTCAGTCCTGGTGATTTGTTAAGCTTCTTGAGTACATCACAGCCATGCAATTTGTTTTCATGTTGGGTGGCTGTAGCATGTTCATTTTGTTGCATTTAGGAGCCTACTTGCTGTAAATCACAGATCGGTTCGTTTAGTAAATCGCTTGCCATTTCTAAACCGTAGCTCCGATTGCCATGATCTTTATATCGTTTTCAGGGGATTTCTTCCCCTCTATCCAGTGGAACACTTGGATTTCCAAGTTGAGGCCAGGTTCATGCATTTCCTGTTACATCTTGCATTTGGCATCCCGCATCGCATCCCGCATAGTATATCATCTTTGCATATTATTGGTTGCCCTTGCACGTGGTTGATTGTATCCTTGTTGCTTGTTTGTGTTGTTGGGTAGAGCCGGGAGACGAGTTCGCTAACGAGGAGCCCGTTGAGTTTGCTTTTGAGGATCCAGTCAATTCTGACAACTGTGCAGGCAAGATGATCACACCCTTGAAATCACTACTATCTTTGCTATGCTAGTTTGCTCGCTCTTTTGCGTTGCCAATGCTACGATGCCTACCACTTGCTTGTCAGCCTCCCAATTGCCATGCTTGAGCCTCTAACCCACCTCTGTCCTAGCAAACCATTGATTGGCTATGTTACCGCTTTGCTCAAGCCCCTTCTTATAGCGTTGCTAGTTGCAGGTGAAGATTGGAGCCGTTCCTTGTTGGAACATTTATTTACTTGTTGGGATATCATTATATTGCTATGTTATCTTTACTCATCTATATACTTGGTAAAGGGTGGAAGGCTCGGCCTCTCGCCTAGTGTTTTGTTCCACTCTTGCCGCCCTAGTTTCCGTCATATCGGTGTTATGTTCCCGGATTGTTGCGTCCCTTACGCGGTTGGGCAATAATGGGAACCCCTTGATAGTTCGCCTTGATTAAAGCTTTTCCAGCAATGCCCAACATTGGTTTTACCATTTGCCACCTAGCCTCTTTTTCCCTTGGGTTTCCGGAGCCCGAGGGTCATCTTTATTTTAGCCCCCACGGGCCAGTGCTCCTCTGAGTGTTGGTCCGACCGAGTAGACTGCGGGGCCACCTCGGGGCAACTTGAGGGTTGGTTTTACTCGTAGGATGTCTCATCTGAGTGTGCCCTGAGAACGAGATATGTGCAGCTCCTATCGGGATTTGTCGGCGCATTCGGGCGGTGTTGCTGGACTAGTTTTGACCTGTCGAATCATCTTGTTGTACCGGGATACCGAGTCTGATCGGTGGGTCCTGGGTGGAGGTCTATTCCTTCGTTGACCGTAAGAGCTTGTTATGGGCTAAGTTGGGACCCCCCTGCAGGGATTGATCTTTCGAAAGTCGTGCCCGCGGTTATGGGCAGATGGGAATTTGATAATGTCCGGTTGTAGATAACTTGACCCTTAAATAATTAAAATGAATCAACTGAGTGTGTTGCCGTGATGGCCTCTTCTCGGCGGAGTCCGGGAAGTGGACACGGCGTTGGAGTTATGTTTGCGTAGGCTGCTCTATATAGTTTCCGCTCGTGCTTTGCCTCCTCTTCTCGCTCTACTTTGCGAATAAGTTAGCCACCATATGCTAGTCGCTTGCTGCAGCTCGACTTTACATTACCCCTTTCCTACCTATTTAGCTTAAATAGTCTTGATCGCGAGGATGCGAGATTGCTGAGTCCTTTGTGGCTCACAGATTACTATTACACCAGATGCAGGGACCGATGACACTTCTCCGGATGGCGCGCTCGAGCTGAAGTGGGAGTACGACGAGGACTCTCAGCGTTACTATGTGTCGTTTCCTGATGATCAGTAGGGATGCCTATTCGGGGTTAGATTCAGGGCCTAGTCGCTTGTTGGGGGTCTTTTCTATTTTGGCGCCGTAGTCGGGCCATGAGTGATTGTATGATGGATGTTATTTATGTACTTTGATGTGACGTGGCGAGTGTAAGCAAACTATGATATTCTCCCCTTTATATTATATATGTACTTGGGTTGTGTAATGATTCCCGACTTGCGACATTGCTTTCCATGCGCCTATGTCTCTAAGTCGTGCCTCGACACGTGGGAGACATAGCCGCATCGAGGGCGTTACAAGATCGACAAGTGCAGGATGAACCGCGAAGCTCCACGGATTTGCCAAGTACCACGACATGAGGACCCTCGAACGCGTCAAGTACCCCTTCGGATGCGCCAAGTTCGTCTACACGAGAACGGCAAGTACCTCGACGCCCGATGCATAGAACGACTACCGTCGCCGATGACCCGAGTACCACTACCGTCGACCCTCGAAGACCTCGTGGACGTCAAGTTTCGTGTCGTTGACCCCGAACCTCTCCGAAAACGTGCACGATTACTTCCGTGGCCGAAGACCCGTGTACAACTACCATCGCCGAAGACGTCGAGGGAACGTCTACCCACATCGTGTATTTGACCAAGTTCGATGACGACAAACTCGGATTCACCAAGTTCCACTACCGTCGCCTTCGGAAACATCGAATGCGTCAAGTCCTTCTCCGAGACGTGTACCACTACTTCCTCTACCGTCACGAGAACGCCTACTTCCTCTACGAACCCGAACCGCTTCGAAATGCACGCTTCGAAGGTATAACCTGAGTCGACATCCGAGAACGAATGCATGTGTGATGTATGAAATGCTCGTGTTTGCTCCGTGTCGGAGTTGTTCGGTGCACGTTGCCCCTCTTTTGCCTTGCCACCATCTTGTGGGAACCCGGTATCCGGAATCACCCCACCTCCTATCGCGTGTCACGCTCCCGTCACTTTTCCTTTTGCGCCGGTATCTCCGCGAGTTACCGGAACCGATATGTTGCCGTGGCATCATTTTCGGAACGTTGCCGTGGCATCCTTTCTTCCGCCACGATGACATATGCTTCCTAATGCTCTTATCAACTTTTAATAATATTTGCATAAACTTGTTCATGTCATCCGCATCATGATAACAACAATTAAAATGTTTAAAATGTTGTTTGCAATAATTTGCTCCTATGCCATGTTAAAATGTTTTCATTCATAACTAAATAATCGTAACTCCGATTTTAATAAACTTTATATGTAAATGGGGTAGAATTTTGCCTAGTTTATCATGGCGCACTCATCTTGCATGTTAAACAACCCTAAAATGTGGTTTAGGGCAGATCAGGACCAAACCTAATATTTGCATATGAGGATTTTCCGGACTTGTTGTTTTGTTGTTCCGGCCTCATTTAAACTTGCCTAGATTAGATAGTTTCATCATGCTTCACCTCTTGCCATGCTTAACAACATTTAATATTGTTGGGTACATAAACGAGATCGAACTAAATAATTGATGTGGTGTTTTGTCAATATGCATCTCGTTGCATATTGAGCTCCACTTAATTTGTAGAATTGTTTGTGCATTTTGCCATGCCATGCCCCCTTTAAACCGGACATGCATCATACTCGATTGTGCATCATGCCATGTTGATGTGTTGATTGTTTACTATGTTGTTTGCTCTTTTCCGGTGTTTGCTTCTTCGGGTTGGTTCCGATAACGTCGAGTTTGTGAGGATCCGTTCGACTACGTCCGTTTGTCTTCTTCGTGGACTCGTTCTTCTTCCTTGCGGGATTTCAGGCAAGATGATCATACCCTCGAAATCACTACTATCTTTGCTATGCTAGTTTGCTCGCTCTTTTGCTATGTCATTGCTACGATGCCTACCACTTGCTTGTCAGCCATCCCAAATTGCCATGTTCAGCCTCTAACCCACCATGTCCTAGCAAACCGTTGATTGGCTATGTTACCGCTTTGCTCAGCCCCTCTTATAGCGTTGTTAGTTGCAGGTGAAGATTGAAGTTTGTTCCTTGTTGGAACATGGAGATCGTTCCTTGTTGGAACATTTATTTACTTGTTGGGATATCACTATATATCTTATTTAATTAATGCATCTATATACTTGGTAAAGGGTGGAAGGCTCGGCCTTATGCCTGGTGTTTTGTTCCACTCTTGCCGCCCTAGTTTCCGTCATATCGGTGTTATGTTCCCGGATTTTGCGTCCCTTACGCGGTTGGGCTATAATGGGAACCCCTTGACAGTTCGCCTTAAGTAAAGCTTCTCCAGCAATGCCCAACATTGGTTTTACCATTTGCCACCTAGCCTTTTTCTTCCCTTGAGTCGGCCGGCTCAAGGGTCATCATTATTTTTAACCCCCCCCCCCCCCCGGCCAGTGCTCCTCTGAGTGTTGGTCCGAACTAGAGTCCTGTGCAGCGCCCCCTCGGGGAAACTCAAGGTTTGGTTTTAGTTGTATGGAGCGCTCATCTGAGTGTGCCCTGAGAAAGAGATATGTGCAGCTCCTATCGAGATTTGTCGGCACATTTGGGCGGTGTTGCTGGTTTAGTTTTACCCTGTCGAAATGTCTTGTTGTACTAGGATACCGAGTCTGATCGGAATATCTCGGATGGAGGTCTATTCCTTCGTTGACCGTGAGAGCTTGTCATGGGCTAAGTTGGGACACCCTGCAGGGATTTGAACTTTCGAAAGCCGTGCCCGCGGTTATGGGCAGATGGGAATTTGTTAACGTCCGGTTGTAGAAAACCTGAAGTTGACCTTAATTAAAATGAATCAACTGCGTGTGTAACCGTGATGGTCTCTTTCCGGCGGAGTCCGGGAAGTGAACACGGTTGTTGGAGTTATGCTTGACGTAGGTAGCTATAGGATCACTTCTTGATCATACTTTTAACGACCGTGCTTTGCCTTCTCTTCTCGCTCTCATTTGCGTATGTTAGCCACCATATATGCTAGTCGCTTGCTGCAGCTCCACCTCATACCTTTACCTTACCCATAAGCTTAAATAGTCTTGATCGCGAGGGTGCGAGATTGCTGAGTCCCTGTGGCTCACAGATACTTCCAACACCAGCTTGCAGGTGCCGATGAGTCCGTGCAGATGACACAACCCAGCTCAGGAGGAGCTCGTTGAAGACCTTGTTCATTTGTGTGGTTTCGTTCTAGTTGATCAGTAGTGGAGCCCAGTTGGGGTCGATCGGGGGTCTTTGTCGCATTTGGGGTTCTTCTGTTATTTTGGCTCCGTAGTCGGACCTTGAGTGTAATTGTATGATGTAATGCTTTATTCATGTATTTGTGTGAAGTGGCGATTGTAAGCCAGCTATGTATCTCTTTCCCTTATGTATTACATGGGTTGTGTAAAGATTACCTCACTTGCGACATATGCCTTCAATGCGATTATGCCTCTAAGTCGTTCCTCGACACGTGGGAGATATAGTCGCATCGAGGGTGTTACATATTTACAACCGGTTTGAATGGCAATCCAATAATAAGCAAGGTGTTTAGTCATCTCAACCTATTTTTGCCTGTTGTTGTCAACTTTTATTTGCTCTTTATTTTCCTTTTAGCTCCATGTGAGCTTGTACTGAACCGTAAGCATTCTGGTACTTTTGCTTAATATTATGGTTGCATGTGATGTAGAGGCCGGGGATGACCATCCTTTTCAAAAACAAAGTTAGTGCGCCTTCGGCTCGCTTCAATGCTTATAATCATTGCTAGATGGTATATGAGTCTGGATGTAATTTTTATTATTTTTTGTGTTCGTTGTACTACCATGATTGGTGATGACTAAATCAGAAGTTTCCCGCAAAAAATAATCCATAAGTTTAGTATCGGCAAAAGTTAGCATGAAAAGATCAAGACCTGCCTAGGTTAGCTTGTAAACAATACAATGGAGTGGTTGGCAATCAGCCAGGATTGTTTACGTGAAACTCCCCTTTTAACCTGTTTTGCTGATTGAGCACTGAGAGCCACGATCTCAGTGGATCGTTTATTGCCCGCGTGAATTACAATAATCAGGTAGTACAATGATAGGTTTGCTCTTGACGTCTTCTTGGTGAGCATAAAATAGGCCAAAGAATATGAGTGGCGTGAAACCAAGTATTGTAATGAGGTAGTACAATAATCAGGTAGTACATACTGTGTTTCTTCTCTCCAAGAGATGGCGGGACATGGGAGCAGATCCAGTGGTTCCTCCAAGGAAAAAGTCCATGTTGCCTCCAAGTGAGACGGAACTGTTATTTTCAACAAATATACTCCGTGTCATGGCACACCACCTTGCATATTATTATCAGACAGATCCAGATGGGTGAGCTGCTTTAAGCCGCCAAGCTCTATTGGGAGGAAGCCCCAAAAATTGTTTCGCTGAAGGATTAGGTATTCTAACAGTGCAAGATTACCAAACGAACCTGGAACTTGACCAATGAAATTGTTGGACGACAAGTTTAACAGTCTTAGTTCTGAAATATTGCCTAGTGAAGCAGGGAGATGACCTTCAAAATTGTTGTTGTCCAAACAGAGATGTTTAAGATTCGGGAGGGTGTCACCAAAGTTCGATGGCACTGTTTTCCCGAGCATATTCGAATATAAGTATAAATATTGGAGAGAGGACTGATTGTATTTGTACAAGGTTTCTGGAATTCCACCAGATAGCATATTTCCAGCAAGGTCTAAATTAACAAGAGATGAGAAAATTCCCATCTCATCAGGAATGGTTCCCGTGAGCTTATTATCAGTAAGAACGATGCCTTCAAGCTGACTGTTGTTTTTTAGGCTTGGCGGGATTTTTCCGGTGAGATTATTTGAGGAAAGCCATACTTTCCTTAGATTGGATAGGCGACCTATGCCAAGGGGAATTTCACCCATTAGTAAGTTGGCAGATAGGTCTAGGCTCCATAGCTTGGAGCAGTTTGTGAGAGTATTTGGAATGGTCCCTTGTAGTGAGTTGTTTCCCAAGTCAAGGTATTCCAGTCTGTGGAGACGGTTGAGAGGAGGTAACTCGCCGGTGAATCCATTTTTGGACAGGTCCAGTGTCCTAAGGAACGTTAGGTTGCCAAGGGAGGGGGATATCCGGCCCAACAACCCTCGTTTGCTGAGGTAGAGCTTAGTGACTCGCCCCGAGCTGCAGTGGACGCCCTCCCAACTGCAAAGAGGGACGCTGCCGTGCCAAGATCTCAAGGCTTGTCTTGAGTCGTTGGTGATGGCCCGCTTGAAATCTAGCAGCGAGATCATGTCCGTGCTGTTATCATGGACTGTCGTCATTGATGAGCAAAGGATGCTCCTGACTCCGCAAGAAATGAGCAGCAACGGTAGTAGCATAAGCATGGTGGCGAGCCTTGCCGTTTGACTAATGGCCATGTCACCTGCAAAGTTTGAATGAAGAATAAAACATTGTCCATACTATGTTTACTGCAAGTTTGGTCATTGCGTGCATCAATTGGTACACAAGCCTGTAGCTTGCATATTTTGTTTTCAAAGAGAAAAAAAAACTTATGAGTAGGTCATGAACAATACTAGTAGGTTTTGTGAGCTTTGCTCTCATGAACAACACTAAGGCCCCGCTTGGACGGTCGTTTCGCAGCCCAAACAACCTGTAAATTACACCCCTGTACAAAGAAAGCGGGTGGGCTTCGTATAGGTGATTGGATGGTCGTTTTGGGCTGTAAAACTTACACCGGTTTTTCGTTTTACACCCGTAATAGGCCGGTATATGATACAGACCTGAACTGGTCGTTTTTATTCCCCCCATCCCTCGCTCTGCACGACCTAGGAAAGACTAGGCCGAGGGCTGCGCTGCGCCGCCGCAGACACAAGGATGGGGAGGCGCCGGCTCCAGTGTCCGTGAGAGGAAGAAGCGACCGCTACATGGTGAGGCTCCGGCTCCGGTGACCACGACAGGGGTTGAGCGCCGGGACGGCGGGTAGGCATCAGCGGTCGTGACCTGACCACAATGGTGACGTCGACTCGCTCCTACTACTCCTACTCCTCACCGGCGGTCATGGCGCGGCCAAGTCTGTCACCCCCACCGACGTGGACTCGCTCCTCCTCCTCACATACTTGTGACATGGTAGTACATTACAAGCACGGCTTACACCCGAAAGCAAATACAACTCGGTCGCATGTATTCAATTGGAGACAGGTAAGTTACAGGTGTAGGGAAAATCCAACGATCCAAGCGGGGCCTAATAGGTTTCATGATCCGATGAGGGAAAATATTTGAAGTAGAACCCATGTGAAAAATATTAGTTTTTCCTTTTGCGAGATTTTTGGTTTTGACAGTAAAGAAGATGGAAGGAGTATTGAGTGAGTAATCAGGAGGAGGAGGCACCTTTGCCCAAGAGAGAGTTGCTAGGGCACCTTTGCTCGGCCGAATCGCACGGAACGGCAGCCTCTCTTGCATGGTTTTGCCGCCGCCAGCCGGGCTCTGAGGTGTGTCCGCCGTGAAGCCTGTGAGTTGAGTTGGAGGTTGGAACGCTGGCTGCTGGACGCTCAACTTGCTTTGCTTGCAGGGGTTTTAAAGAAATCACGCTTACTTGGCTCAGTGCTTCTCAGCTGGAATCGGACAGAGATGCTCTCCGTTGACACAGGACAAACGGTTGGCCCTTACTGCTTGTTAGAGTATATAGGCATATTTTTGTATATGGTAGACTATTATTTGTAATAATTTTCTGCGTTATTTTTAGGAGAGGCTTCTTGTCCTCCAAGCCTTGTACTTTATATAAACCGTCCGAGAGGCTCAATACAACATCCATCATATTCTGCCAATCTCTCTCTATTCCCTTCTAACATGGTATCAGCCTAACCGGTTCAAACCCTAGCCGCCTCCCACCGCTTCCACCCCGCGCGTCACCCCCGGGGCGGTTGGCCTGCATGACCGCTATCGGCGGCCATCCTGTCCGTACCTAGGGTTTGTCGGCCGGTCGTGTTGACCGGTGTCCTAGAGAGTCTTTTTCCCGATTCTTTGATCCGATTTTTTCTATCTCTTGCCGTCGTTTTGATCGGCATTTATTTTTGGGTTTTCTGATCTAAATCTTTCTTTGCTTATTCATAATTCATTCAAATTATGGCACCTCACATGGCATATAGGCATATACTGTGTGCATATGTATCGCCGCCTGGAGCACATATCTCTTAATAGACACGACGATCGGCTTGCAATATTAACTCTACGCCCACTTGCAGCTGGCAACAATATTAAGTTAGAACCCCACTTGCAGCCGGCCACTAGAGAACATGTTTACATGTCTACTAGCAGATTTTCTGGTGTTTTGATTCCAATCAGATAAGGTCGAAAGATCAAGTGGAAGTTTCTAAATGCATTTCTGGAGTAGTACTAATACTAGAGACGTGGTCGCTACTCTTCCTGTTGAAGTGTAGAGCAAACATTATTGTCCCAACTCTCAATAAAAAGAACATAAGTGTTATTGTCCAGGCCATCCCCATCGCACCGCGTCAGATATGCTTAATTTTGTCACCATTTGCATACAATGCAATGACGCATCTTGCTGACAGTACGTATATCATATAGAAGTACCACACTAGAGACAACTAAGGTCGCTTGACTAATAAGCTGAAGCTGTGATATATAATCGGCATTTGTCAAGCTAGCCAGCATTGTAAAACAACGCCTAGCTGTTAGACAGAGGAGTCCAGCTTTTTCGAAAAATCGTAATATCAAGATGATAGTAATTACATTCAGCCTCTGCAACTGACACAATACTAAAAATTAGTTGAGATATTGAGGATGCACATGGTTAAGAAGATAAAACATAAAGGGTAAATAACAAAAAGAGTCAAGCAATTAACGACACACAACTAAACAACTACACCACCACCAATGTCCTGGACAATAGATGAACCACATGCAAGGTTCTCTGAAAGCAACGCCTCCAGAAAAGGAACACCGCCCAAGCACTGGTATAGCCCGATCCGGGTGTTGAATGCCGGATCTTGCAGTTTTACCCTGAAGAGCGCATTTGAGATATCTATTCCTTCCAACAAAGGCGTGGAGCGTAAATTCCATCATTGACGGGTGCAACCAATGAATGTGAGACGGAGGAGTCCAGCTAATTGAAAGGATCTCTTGCGTCGTGAATCCATAGATGCGGACTATGTCAAGTCTTACTCTTGTGTTTAAAATATGGTTCAACCATTCTTGTCAGCTTAACTGTAATGGTAACAACATACATAGAAAGAAGGAAGACTCCACGTTCCTCTTTTTTTTAAAGAGAGTTTCCTCCCCGAATTCATTTACCAGAATCTAGTGTTCGTTACAGGCCCTAGCTAAGTCCAACTAACCAAAAGGAAAAGAGTGGAGACGTCCCATGACCAAGAAGCCTCTCTCTAACGGGAAGCCTGCGGGTGTCCACCCATGCAGTGTTCAGGGATATATATGATCCGAGCCGGAGTATAGTGTACAAGGTGGACGCGAATTAAGAAGAGATTTTTGTTTTCAAAATGGTGGAAATTTCCACAACCTATAGATCAGATAATGACGAAAGAGCAAGTGGAAGTTTCTTTGCGACTGCTACTATACTCGAGGACGTACTTGATCACTATATTTATAAGTGAAGTATTCCTTTCAAACAGACAATATTGTCCCAACGCTCAAGAAAAGGGAAAAAAAGTGTAGCTGTCCAGGCCATCACCATCTTACCGGGTAACACGGGCTTATCATTTGCAACATGTCTACAACACAATAAAATGACGTACACATCTCGCCAACAGCCGATAACATATAAGATTGCTACACTGGAGACAACAAGGTCGCTTTACTAAGCTATGATATATAACCAGCAATTGCTATCTATCATTGCCAAACAAGAAGTACCTAGCTGTTAGATACAGGAGACCAGCTAATTCAAGGAAGGAAACCCCTGCTTTGGCTGCCATAGGTGTAGACTTTGCCAAGTCTAACTCTTGCTTACGATGCAAACGAGTAATGATAAACATGGAAAAAGAAGCCAGACTTTGTTGTGTCTTTTGTAAAGCGAGTTTTCTCTCCCATTTCTTTTACCGGAAACCAAGGTTCATTACAGACCCCACTAGTACGACTACTACGAATAGGAAAAGGAGCAGAGACGGGACGTCCCTTCAGCGAGGAGCCTATGTCTAAGGCTAGTCATAACTCATAATGAAGAGTAAATTAGACTAGTGTCATGCATATGATACCAGTTTATTGTTATCTTCATAGTGCAAAGTACTCCATCCCTTCCTAAATATAAGTCTTTGTAGAGATTTCACTATGGACCACATATGCATCTCTATACATCTGTATGTGGTCCATAGTGGAATCTCTACAAAGACTTAGTTTTTCTAAATGTTATGTGATGGTAACATAAATCGTCTTGGCAGCGCCACTGATTTTTGAATCATCTAGACCAGTTTTGAGTGCCCACTTCCGCATCAAGAAAATCAGCAGCCAGAAAGTAAACCGCCTTTAGTATCTATGAACTCAGTGATTCTTGATCTTGCAATATTCTCCATGCCTGCCTGGCTAGCAACGAGAGGTTGAAAAGCTCCATGTCACGGAAGCCTAGACCTCCTATGTATTTCGGCATGCGCATGGAATCCCAAGATACCCATGCCGTTTTCCGTTCACCCCCTTTGCTGCCCCACCGAAATTTCCGGATCATCGACATAATACACTTGCACAGGCCCCTTGGTAATTTGAACATTGACATGGAATATGTACAAATGGCTTGCACAATAGACTTGATTAGGACCTCTTTGCCGCTGCCTGGTAGCATCTTCTCCATCCATCCTTGTACACGCCTCCATATCCGTTCTTTGATATACGAGAAAGTTCCATTCTTCTCATGTCCAACATCCAATGGTAAACCGAGATGTCTTTCATTCAATGACTCATTTATTATCCCCAGTACACCTTTCATTGTTGCTCTAACCAAGTCTGGGCAGCCTTTGCCAAAAAAAATTGATGCCTTTTGGGTATTGAGCTTTTGTCCCGAGGCTTGACTCTCCAAGTCATTATAAATTTTTGCTCCGCTTGTTGGATTGCTTTGACTGTCCAAGTCATTATAATTTTTTGCCATAAGTTCATTATCAGAAAAAGTCAGCATGACAAAACCAAGACGTGGCCTAGCTTAGCTTGTAAACAATACAATGGGAGTGGTTGGCAATCGGCCAGCATGGTTTATTTGAAACTGCCCTTTTAACACGTTTTGCTGATTGTTGAGCACTGAGAGCCACAGTCTCGCCCGATCATTTATTCACAAAGTGAAGGTTTGGAAGGTCCCAACCGCATGAATTACACACAGCACCCCCAAAAAAGAATGGTAGGTTTGCTCCTGATATCTTCTTGGTGAGCATAAAATAGGCCAAAGAATATGAGTGACAAACCAAGTATTGTAATGAGTAGTCCAATAATCAGGTAGCTAGTACATACTGTGTTTCTTCTCTTCGAGAGATGGCGGGACATGGGAGCAGATCCAGTGTTCCTCCAAAAGATGTCCATGTTGCCTCCAAGTGAGATGGAACTGTTATTTTCAACAAACACTCCATGTCATGGCACACCACCTTGCAGATTATTATCAGACAGATCCAGATGGGTGAGCTGCTTTAAGCCGCCAAGCTCTATTGGGAGGAAGCCCCAAAAATTGTTTCGCTGAAGGATTAGGTATTCTAACATTGCAAGATTACCAAAAGAACCTGGAACTTGACCAATGAAACTGTTGGACGACAAGTTTAACAGTCTTAGCTCTGAAATATTGCCTAGTGAAGCAGGGAGATGACCTTCAAAATTGTTATTGTCCAAACAAAGATGTTTAAGATCCGGGAACGTGTCACCAAAGCTCGATGGCAGTGTTTTCCCAAGCATATTGGAATATAAGTATAAATACTGTAGAGAAGACTGATTGTATTTGTACAGGGTTTCTGGAATTCCACCTGATAGCATATTCCCAGCAAGGTCTAAATAAACAAGAGATGGGAAAGTTCCCATCTCATCAGGAATGGTTCCCGTGAGCTTATTATCAGTAAGAACGATGTCTTCAAGCTGACTGCTATTTTTTAGGCTTGGTGGGATTGTTCCGGTGAGATTATTTGAGGAAAGCCATACTTTCCTTAGATTGGATAGGCGACCTATACCAAGGGGAATTTCACCCATTAGTAAGTTGGCAGACAGGTCTAGGCTCCATAGCTTGGAGCAGTTTGTGAGAGTCTCTGGAATGGTCCCTCGTAGTGAGTTGTTTCCCAAGTCAATGTATTCCAATCTGTGGAGACGGTTGAGAGGTGGTAACTCGCCGGTGAACCCATTTTTGGACAGGTCCAGTGCCCTAAGAAATGTTAGATTCCCGAGTGAGGGGGATATCGGGCCCAACAACTCTCGTTCGCTGAGGTACAACTTAGTGACTCGCCCCGAGCTACAGTGGACGCCCTCCCAACTGCAAAGAGGGACACTGGCTTGCCAAGATCTTAAGGCTTGTCTTGAGTCGTTAGTGATGTCCCGCTTGAAATCTAGCAGCGAGATCATGCCCGTGATGTTACCATGGACGGTCGTCGAGGAGCAGCGAATGCTGCCGACTCCACAAGAAATCAGCAGCAGCGACAGCAACATAAAGATTGGGGCGAGCCTTGTCGCTTGACTAAGGGCCCTATCACCTGCAAAGAGTGAATAAAGAATAAAACATTGTACATAATATGTTTACTGCAAGATTGGTCATTGTGTGCATCAATCGATACACAAGCTTGTACTCTTGTTTTCAAAGAGAAAAAAAACTTATGAGTAGGTCCAGTGGCGGAGCTAGGGGGGACTGGCAGGATCCATCGCTCCCCCCATGACCCAGGAAGTGCAGGATACATAACACACTGAACACACACACACACACACAAAACACACACGGAAGAAGCAGTACTTGAATGAGTAATCAGGAGGAGGAGGCACCTTTGCCCAATAGAGAGGTAGCTAGGGTACCTTTGCTCGGCCGGATCGCACGGAACGGCAGCCTCTCCTGCATGGTTTTGTCGCCGGCCGGGCTATGAGGTGGGTCAGCCGTGAAGCCTGTGAGTTGAGTTGGAAGTTGGAATGCTGAATGCTGGACGCTCAGCTTGCTTTGCTTGCACGGGTTTAAAAGAAAGAGTGTTGCTATGCACACGATGATGCGCGGACGATGTGTGAACGACAGCGTATATCGGTCCGTCCATGCATATCAGTAAAGTGTAGCTGTCAATGCAGGCTGTGTCGTTCACACAGCAGTTTCCTAAAAGAAAACCATGCCACACCTGCAAAAATATTCTCACGCACGGCACTCCATCAAAAGTCAAAAGGAGAATAGACCTCGCCACTTGGCTTAGTGCTGACTTTATCACGCGCGGCAGTATGTAAAAAAGAATTTATTTATTTATATATTTTACGATCAACAAACTTGAGGAATGGTGACTGGGTAATGCGAGCATGACTTATCATCAAACAAGAATTTTAAGAAGAGCACTCCAATTTGTCTGCCGTGCTGTGCATGGTGGGCTGTCTGAATCATGGCAAAGTCTAACCACTACAGCACTAGCTAATTGAGTATAGGAAAAGTATGCACGGCAAGACCGATACTCCTATCATAGAAGCTGTGGAATACAGAGAAGCTGTTGTGGTGGAATTGGAATACAGAGAAGCTGCTCTGCCCATTCTCATTTCCATCTGCCATTTCCCGACCAATATGACAGAGGAACTGCACTGCTCCTTTGCCTATTGATCTTCCAAGCAGGGTCCACTTCCCATGGCCAAGCGAGTGTATCAGGAGCCTGCATCAGCAGCGACCGATATGCGCTTCTGTCCTCAAGGCAAGCCTCCTAGACCGTGCTGACCGTCTCTCGTCATGACAGGGTGAGGATTGTTGCCAATGGAAGGGAGTCCAGTGCAGCAACAGAAGAGGCTCATCAAGCTCAGCCTCCGCAACATCGACATGGACGAATACAACTACCCGAATATGCGCAGAACATTGAGCTTGTCAGTAGGCGAGATGAGCTCTACTTTGGCTACTTTACAATAACTGAGGTATCTTGATCTGGAATTACTTCAACTGCACAAGCATCCCTGTGTTCTTGGCTTCCCTCAATAACCTTAGGTATCTCAACCTCTCGTTCGCGGGATTCAGTGAGACAATACCTTCCCAACTTGGCAATCTCTCAAAATTGCATTATCTTGATGTCAGTTGGAATGATTTCCAAACAATGGATCTTGCATGGTCACCAGGTCTCTCTTTGCTGAGCCATCTTGACATGAGTGGTGCGGATCTTAGTTCCGAGAGGGATTTGTTTCAGAGGGTTAACATGCTCCCTTCTCTTAAAGTGCTTATGTTGCCCTATTGTAGTCTAAATAATACCATATCTACTAGTATACCACGTTTCAATCTCACACATCTAAAAGTCTTTGATATGTCTGAGAACAACTTCGACACTTCACTCAAGCATGCGTGGTTTTGGAATCTCACAGGCCTTAAGGAGCTTTACCTCGCACATCTCTAACGCCATGAAAATATGTGAAAGGGTCTTTAACATGCTGATTTCCTAAATATTGCATTCTCGAAGTCATGACACATGGTATGCTACAACTGCGCCGTTGGAAGTTTGTAGGAACACCACGTCCTTGTGTGGTTGTAATCCTATGAGGTGGTAATCACACTCATCGTCATCGCGGTCGGCGATACTTCCATCCACATCAATGAAGCTGTCCTCATCCAAGTTCCATGAGTACTCGAATCGGCCATCTTCATCTACATGCACATATGCTTCTTCATCTTGTGCATAAACATCATCTGTTGTGTCGCTCAAGTCATCCGCTTCATAGACGCCATCTTCATCGTAGTTACTGTCGCCATCAACATCATCAATTGTGTTGCTAAGGTCATCAGTCTCACAGACACCATCTTCATTGTCATCACTTTCACCATCAGCGTCATCACTATCGCCATCAATATCATCAGGTGTGTTGCTGAAGTCATCAGGGTAACAGACGCCATCTTCATTGTGATCATAGTCGCTATCAACATGATCAATTGTGCCCCTCTATCTATCCTCCTCATTGTACATGAATTCCTCTTTATTACGAGCTTTGAACAAGCCAACTAGAGCTTCTTTTGCTGTCGACTGCCTCCCGCACTCTGGGTCTGGGATCCATGTAAGAGTATTTGTCTATGATGCAAGCATAAGGACCAAGGTCAGTCTCGTGCGCTAACATCCATCGATCCCTCCGCCAATCCATCTCTTGAAGGCATTGCTTTTGGAGAACCTTCTTTTCAGTCCGGATGTTGTCTTTGGTGGTGGTTAGAGTGTTACTACTGCGGATGATAGATCACCATGGCAGGGTCTTTTTTCTTTTTTGTTCCCGTTTTTATTTTCTTTTTCGTCGTGTGCATCCTGAATGTTTTTAAACATCTTATTGGTGCAAAGACTGGGTATAATTGATATCTATTTGATATTAATATATTCCTCTTTAAAAAAGGGATAAGTATATTTTTCGTCCTCGAACTCTTTCAAGAGTTTAGAAATCATCCCACAACTCAAAACCGGATAGTTTTCGTCTCTCAACTATCAAAACCGGATAGTTTTCGTCCCTCACACCGTTTCGGACGGTTTTCGTCTGTCATGAACAGTAAACCAACGAACAGTAAATTCGAAAAAAATAGCAAAAAAATCTGAAAACTTGTGGGATCAAAGTTCCTCGGGTGTGCAAGGTGCGTATAAATTTTCATATTGTTTGGAATATGTACGTCGGTGAACAATATGAAAATTTATACGCACCTTGCACACCCGAGGAACTTTGATCCCACAAGTTTTCAGATTTTTTTGCTATTTTTTTCGAATTTACTGTTCGTTGGTTTACTGTTCATGACAGACGAAAACCGTCCCAAGCGGCGTGAGGGACGAAAACTATCCGGTTTCAATAGTTGAGGGATGAAAACTATCCGGTTTTGAATTGAGGGACAATTTCTAAACTCTTGAAAGAGTTCGAGGACGAAAAATATACTTATCCCTTAAAAAAATAGGTAGTACACGAGGCAAATCAAGGCTAAGTCTGCGTGCGTCACTCCTCGATCGGTCTCTCTCGTGTTTTCTTTTTGGCTGCTCTGCTTTTTTCTCGTTTAATAAGAAAGAGATAAATGAACCTAAAAAATGATAAACGCACGCACGGCCTACCCTTGGACTTTTTTGTTTAGGGGTCCGAGCAAAATCATAAACGCACGGTGCTTGCTTTTTATTTAACACAGTATAAACGCCGCTCATATATATATGTGCTTATTCACTTACTCCTATGAACACACACGCTTACTTTATCCCTATGAGCACCTTCAAGAGACTGAACCGGCATATCATCTTGAGATTCTATAAAGTCACCGTAGGCGTCTCGTTGTTGGCGGGAACGTCTCCTCTCACTGAAAGCGCATCACCGGAAATCCTGAAATAATGCAAGCAACAGGACTTGAACCCTGGTGGGCTGGGGATACCACTGTCACTCTAATCATAGGTTGGTTCGCGGTGCTTGTTTCTGTTTTTGGACGTCCATAACTGGGAACGTTCGTTGGGGAGGGTGGCAGTTGCAAATGCTCAGCTGACAGTTTTAGTTGCAAGGGAGAGGGAGAGCTGGCAGTTTCTTGAGGCCACATGGTAGTTTCTCTCCGAGAAGCAATTTTCGTATAAAAATTGTCGTCGTTTGAAAGATGGTTCACTTGCCATCTCCCCTACAGCAAACGTTTGCCAGCTACCATTACCGTTTACTTTCTTTCACCGATCTGCCTTTCTTTCGTTTTCTCATCTCATTTCTTATTAAGAGATAAATGCATGGAGCGGCGAGATTCAACCTTCAAAGCGACGCCAAGTGTTTCATCTTTCATTCATTTTTTTAAGAAAAGGAGGATATACCCTCGGTCTTTGCATCTGGCAATGCACGTAGACATTTTATTAATTCATATTTCATTCATGGACCACATCGTCTCTTTTCTCTCACTCTCATTCAGATTCCCCCACCGGCGCTCACTTGCTCCATTCCAGACCAACCTCACCGCGGGGGGAGGGGGGCAGAGTATAAGAGGGACCTGGACGAGCAGGCCTTCCATGGACGCGACAAGAAGCAAAGGAGAAGAAAAAAACCACATAACGGACATGCCCAAAGCAAGTCTATTTCACCCATCTCTTTCCATTTAGAAAGGAAAGCATCGCCCTCTACCAACACCATCGTTTAAGGCCTAAGTCCTAAGTTGCACGTGCGCCCCGCACATGGATGAATGAGTATTCCTTGTATATATAGAGAAGGTGGCGGCATGGTGGAGAGAACAAGGAGGGGTGCAGTCAACTGTGTGGTTCATCGCGTGTCGCAGATCAATGAGGTGGAGCAAGTCACACTCTTCCTCCCTGGCTGGTTGATGGGCATCCCTAGACAGTAGACACACATTCATTGCTTTCATTCACAAGAAAGGGAATTGAGTGGCTCAGGTACGTCATTTAATGGGCTTCATTTCCAAGAGCTTATTACTCTGGTTTAAAATTTAGCGAAATCATTCAGGCATTGCCCTGCCAAGAAAGACATTCCATTTACCAAAATAATGAACCTCATGGTTCAAGTTTTGCGATATTCTTAGTTAATTAAACCTTAATGAACTAACTTTGGCCAGAATATATGTTGCTTCCATTCATCTTGGCTATTAAACTACTTCACTCTAACTAGACCAGATGTACCTACTTTTTTTCTTGACCATTCCTATCTCCCTATAGGTTGCTTCCATCATCTTGGCTATTAAGCTGTTTCACTCTAACCAACCCAAGTGTACTTCAAATTCCTTGCATCATATTCGCTACTTAAAATCATGATAAATTCAATCTATACCGAGTCCCGTTGCCACCAAGAAAAATAAAGGTTGATAAACAAGCATAAATAACAAATCATGTACCTCGTTTGGGGTATCAAACATTGTACATACATGGAAACTAAGTAACATTCTACAGCCATTCCAAGCCGGTGCAATGAACTGAACCATGTCGCCGGCCTGCATGGTGGTAGCGATGGTTGTGCCTCCACTGTTGAGTGCCGAGGAGCAGTGGTGACATAGGTAGGCGAGGATCAAGCAGCAGCTAGGTACCTAAGCAGGACGACAACGTAAAGGGAGGGGTGAGAGAGAGTAGCGACTGGGAAGGGGGTGGCGCAACCGCGCGAGTGTGGGGACAGCTGTTGTCCTACCCGTGCTAGAACCCTAACCCCTTTTGAATTACGTTTTTTTTTCATCGACGACAATTGTTGTCTCTGGTGCACGGGTCCTGCAGGGCCTTAGCACAACGATTTCCTGACTAACTACTACAATAGGGTTTGCTCGGATCCGGTGAAGGAGGGGCGGTGATGGTGACACACTTTCGACCTTTACTTCCGGTGTTTGTTGTACTGCCATGACTAGATCAGAAATTTTTCCTGGAATTTATTTATCTCTTTGCAGGTTAAGAACCACATGCAGCAAAAAAAATTAAAAAATGGACCGAACTTGTGTGAATTATTTCCCACAGCAACAGTAAAGAACCATGCGAAGAGAACAGAACCACTGATTCTTTGCAAATACACGTAGTGGTCAAGTGTGATGCTGAATAGAAGAGTTAACACGGATTGATGAATCGAAGGAAGTAACCACATTCAACAACGCTGAACAATTGCTCTGCAACTCTGTGGTACCAAACAGATACCACTTTTTACAGTAGATACCAACTGATGTGTACATTGTGATGTTCAGAATTTTATCTGTTACGTATAATTTTATGCCAGATTTTATGGCAGAACCACATTTCTAATTCTAAACTCATTACGAGAACAATCGGCACTACAGTATAATAATACACTGAACCTGAAAAAAAACATAACAAATACAGTTTGCGGTCACAATATATGAAAAGACTGAAACAACTCTCGACCAAAGTAACAACACTTCTAACACAGCAGTGAGCACTGTGAAATCAACCACCTTTTTTGCCTCACGTAAAAGATCTTTTTGCCTCAAGCGGTGAGCACTGTGGGTACTCCATTTTTGCTACACGGCCAGCCCTCATCGCACCAAAGTGAAATATGGCAAACGACTCGATCCCAGCTATGAATCTCCTCTTCAATGAGACCCTCTGTCTTTTAGTCTAGGGGTACCTGTTAGGCTTCTCCTCGTGGTTGCCGCACTCCAACCTACTATATAGGAACACGTCTGCTAGCTACGTACCAGCAACAGGAGCAGCTGGAGGGGGCATGGTCTTGCGTCAGACAAAGGATGCCTCATTTTCGGTGCCTGCAGGGAAATCGCTCATGCAATAATGGTTTGGAAGCCGAGTTGGCGCGGCATGTAGGGAGGGGCTCGAACTGGCCCTGCACCGTACTGATTTGCCCATTCCCATCAAGATGGATAGTGTGGAAGCTGTGAACATGCTGAACCCTCCGATAAGGAATCGTTCAAGGTACCGCGTGCTCGTTGAGGAGATCAAGAGGATGAAGGATGCCGAAACTAGGGAGATCTCTATTACTTCTGTTAGTCGCTCGCAAAATAAAGTTAGCCATGCTCTTGTTGCTTACGGTAGGAGTACCTTCCTACTGCAGTATGGTTGGGTTCGGGTATGTGTGACATTGTAAACATGGTTCTGGCTGATTTGCCTCCTTGAGTAATAGAAATCTCCCTTTACCGCGCACAAAAAGAAACACGTCTGCTAGATTGACCGCCGCCACCATAACGCGTCTGACATAACTCACAAAGTAGTCTTTAGATTCAAAGCCAATCAAAGTTTTAAATAGCCGGCTATAGCCAGCTATAGCGGTTTGAGCAGGTGCCGCTATGTGGCATATAGCCCGCTAAACTTGCGAAATAGCAGGCTATAGCCTCGTTATAGCTGATTTGAAGGGCCACCGCTATTTGACATAGCCTGCTATTTAAAACATTGAAGCCAATGCTTGCGGGTGTGGCCAAACTGTACTGTTGGAATTCTGCTGCGGCCAAGTCCCACTCTACACCCTTGTTCACTATATGATTCTTCTTTCCTCCTCTCCTCATCCCTTTTTGTTAAACACGCATGATCCCATTCCCATACCTGCATGCCAGAAATTAGGACAGAGATAAAAAGTGAGTTATCAATACAGCAGACATCTTTTGTATCTGGTAAGAAAATCTTGCAAAACCTTAAGTCTTAAGCCTGTGTGGGAAAAAAGAGATCTTTAGGTAAGAACGTACTGTCATGTATAGCTCCTTCAGTAAGGATGTAGCTTCAAGAATAAACATTGTCCAAGTGAGATCATACCCTTTAGGAAGATTAGCTAGATTAACAAATCTTAGCTGGCAGAAGACAGATGCCATGCATCGCGTCAGACATTCTGGCTACACCCAAATCTGCAACGAATAAGCATATGGTGAGATGGGCAGAGAAGAAGTGAAGCCACAGCTCGCAAAGGAACAATCTTGACGTGCCTTTTCATAATTAAATCCCAACTTCAGATCTCGTATAGAGGTACAGCTAAGAAACTCACTTAACTCGACCATCCTGTTGTAACTAAGGGCGAGATTTGTGAGGCTTAGAGCCTCTAGCAATGCGACATGATCAATAAAAAGTCGTGCGTCAGCAACCCTATCCCGGTTTCGATCCTCTAATCGAGCCCTTGAAGTTCAAAATGGGCTCCACTCCCCTCCATTTCATCCTGGATGCTGATCATCATCATCAAGTCAGCATCTTGGCCATCCAATACGACGAATCGATGAAGTCTTTATGAATGAATTCATCAAGCTCTTTGTCTTGATGCTCCTCATCTGATGAACCCGACGAATCCATCTTTTTGTCTACAAGAGAATCCAAAAAACTACTCAGACATTTTGTCGACCACATAGAGGGCAAGGTGTATGACAGGAAGAGCAAGACATACCACTGCGACGTATGGGCGGTGACCATGTCCAGGGCGGTGAGAATGGTGGGGAGTATTTTTGTGGCAGTGCTAGCGGCGTTGTGGGGTTGGGATGGCGATGGAGCTAAGGTGGCGGCGAAGCTAGGGGAGGGTGAACGCAGACGAGGGAGATGAGAGAAGAGGAAAAGCGTAGGTCATATTGGTCGGGGGGATTGATGGACGCACTTGCGTGCGTCTGGGCCTCCTCATATCCGCCCTAGATATGAGATGGATACAAGGGGTGCCGATCAGCTCGGATGTCTAGGACCAGTTTGAGGGGGGCGGCTTGGTCGCGAATTGTTGACCAGTTAGTGACCGGACGTATATGGCCAATATAAGGAGCCTAATTGTAGATGCTTTTACTTGGGCTATTTTTTCAGGGAGAAGCTAAGAGCATGATTAGTTGGTTACTGGAAATTGGCTAACCAACATTTTGGCAAGACAAAAATTTGGCTACCAATTGGTTAGCCGCCAACTTACTTTGACCATCTCACAAAATTTGCAAAAAATTGGCAAATCTTGGGAGTTGCAATATTTTGGCACGCCAAAATATTGTCTAGCCAATTTTTGGGGTGATTCCTATTTGACGTCCGTGAACATCAAGCGGGCGTGGCTTCGCTGAAGCGCGGCCTCCCGACGCCCCAGTTTGGGCCCACCCACGGTTCCTTCGATGTTTTTTTCTTTTTCTTTTTTCCTTTTTCTATTTCTTTTCTTTTCCCTTTTCTTTGTCTATTATACAAAGTTCATTGCGTCTTACAAAAATGTTCATCGTATATTAAGAAAATATTCATAGTATACTACAAAAAGTTCATGATGTATTATAAAAATGTTCATCGTATATTAGAAATTGTTCAACAAATATACAAATGTTTACCTTGTTTTTCAAATGTGTTCAGCCTATAGTACACAAATGTTCAATGTGTATTAAAAAATTATTCAACATAGGATACAAAATATTCAATGTGTATTCAAAAATTGTTCAATGTATATATTCATATTTTTCAAAATAGTTTATCATATATAAAAAATGTTTATCATATAATACAAAAAACTTCATCATACATTATTAAAATGTTCAGCGGATTAAAAAACAATACAATGTGTACTTTTCAAAATGTTCAAAATAAAACTAACCAAAAACCGATCCGATATAGTAAACCGGATGCTACAGTTTGGACCGCCACAATGAAACCCATGTGCGTCAAATAGAGGGTCTTAATTTTCGGCTTCCAACAAAATCATGCTGACCCTATGGGCCATCTGCGGCCTAGAGTTTGGGCCCCCACGCCGCCTCGGGCCAGTGCACGCGGGTAACTCGTTGTCTCAAACTTAAACCCTCAGCGAATTAAGATTTGGAGTGAGAATTGACGTGGAGTGTGAATTGACGTCTCCCCTAGGCGAAAAACCCTAGGGTTTCGATATCTTCCGGCGGCCACCGCCGGAATCCTTTATCTCTCGCTCCCTATCGATCTGATCGGCGGTACGGGGTCCGGGATTGACTCCCTTTCGATCGAAAAGTGATCTACCTTGCTGTTCTCGTCAAGGAGAAGGCGGAGTCAAGCGAGATAAGATCGGATCGGGGGGATGGCAGAAAACGCGAGGTCGCAAAAGATGCAGGGAGAGGAAACTACAGATGAACTGCTTGCAAGGCTCACCCTGCAGGAAGAGGAGGAGGATGACTTCATATGGGAGGAAGAATTGCCGGACATGGCGGAACCGGCGAAGTGGCTCGCGATCGCAAGGGTACATACACCAAAAACCTTCAGCCCCAATGCTTTGTATGGGGATATGAGGGCAGCATGGAACCCGGCTCGCCCGGTGGTGTGGAGGAAAATCCGTGATAATCTCTTCACGTCACAGTTTGGTTGTCTGGGAGACTGGAACAAGGCAATGTTCGAGGGTCCATGGTTGTTCAGAGATCAGGCAGTAATTTTGGAGGAGTACGACGGGTTTAAGAACCCAGAATCGTTCAGGCTGGATAAACTGGCTGTCTGGGCACAAATCCATTGTCTCCCTGACAAATTCTTAATTGAGCCTGCAGTCAAAGGTTTGGCAACCAGGATTGGAGAGGTGCAAGAGGTTCAATTGAAGTTACCAGCAGGCTTTTTTGGTGAGTTTGTCAGGGTCAGGGTGAAGCTTGACATCAATGCTAAGATAAAGAGGTTTGTCACGGGGAAAAAGGGAGAAGAAAGGGTCAGGTACCGGGTCAAGTATGAAAAGCTACCCGTCTTCTGCTATAACTGTGGAGAGTTTGGGCATTGGCATGAGGAATGTGGAGATGGCGAGCATGATGAATCAAAGTTTGAGTGGGGAGACTTCCTGTATGCGGACACAACCCGTTTCAGGCCTGCAGGACGGGGAAACTTCACGCCACAACGCGGAAGGGGAGGAGGTAGATCAGGTGGACGTGGAAGGGGACGTGAAGCTTATAATCCTAATCAGAGTTGGCGCTACAATGCGCGCCAGCAGCAGCACGATACAGATGAACCGGTCGCGATGGACAGAGAAAGAGGAGACGAAGCTGGCACAGGCAAAACCCCTGTGGCGGAGGAACTTGATCAAGGTCATAGCCAGCTTGCGAACAAAAGAGTTTCTGTTGAGAATGGTGCCAGTTCGTCTGAGACGGACGGGGCAAGAGGGAATCAGTCGAGGGAACTGGCAGTCGCTCAGGCACTAGTCCCTCCCCTCCCCCCTGTCTATGTGTCGCCTAGGAAGGAGAGCAAGAGGCCAAAGAAGGCCAGGGCTGAGGATGATGTGGATACGATGGCAGGCACAACCGGGAGCAAGAATGGTCCAGTTGAAGCAACAACACCCAATGCATCATCGGCGGGCTCCCGCGAGGAGTACCGCCGGGCACAATGAGTATCCTGAGTTGGAACTGTCGTGGGGCGGGCAAGGCCGCGACAGTTCGAGAACTACGCGATTTAGCGCGTAACTTTGCCCCTACCTTTATTTGTATTGTTGAGACTCAGATAGATAAAACAAGGGTAGAAAACTTAGCAGGATCCATTGGCTATGATAATGGCTATGCTGTAAGTAGTGAAGGAAGAAGCGGAGGTTTAGGGATTTTTTGGAACAACCCAATAAAGATTGAAATAATTGGTTATTCGGCTTACCATATCGATTGTTTTGTGGAAGAACCGGACAGGGACAAGTGGAGATTGACACTTTTCTATGGCGAATCACAGACAGATCTACGTCACAGGACGTGGGACACGATGAAGGGGATTAGCACCTTGAGTGAGCTTCCATGGGTTTGCATAGGGGATTTTAATGAAGTCTTACGCCCGGAAGAACAAGTGGGCGTTGGGGAGAGGAGCAATGCGCAGATACAGTGCTTCAGGGAAGCGACCGATGTGTGCATGCTTATGGACATGGGTTACCAGGGGCCTTTTTGGACGTATGAAAAGAAAGAAACTGGAGGCAGTTACACCAGGGTCCGTCTAGATCGGGCACTAGCCACGGTGGAGTGGAACGAGATGTTTCCAGAAGCTCACCTCAAGCATCTAACAGCAGCCACATCCGATCATTGCCCCATTATTCTGAACTACCAAGGGACATGACCACCCAACAGAAAGAGAGAGTTCAAGTATGAAGTTATGTGGGAAACTCATGAATCCTGGTCTGAAACTATTCTGTCGCGCTGGACAGAAGGAGGCCGAGCAGCGGCAATGGCGGACTTGAGGGCAAAACTGGAGCATGTAGCACAGGATCTAGGGAGGTGGAACAAGACCACCTTCGGTTCGGTTAAAAAAGAAATCACAAAACTTAAGCTTGAGCTCGAACGACTCTGAAATGACCCTTCGAGGACTGCACCGTCTCGTATTGAACTAAAGATCAACGAGAACTTGGTAGAGTTGTATCACAGAGAGGAGCTCATGTGGAGACAACGATCGAGACTAGAGTGGCTCTCGGCGGGGGACAGAAACACTCGTTTCTTTCATCTTCGGGCCAGCCAACGAAGAAAGAAAAACATGATCAAGGCACTTATGGACTCGCTGGGGGTGCTAACTGAGGATCACTCAGAACTCAGAAATATGGTGACAGAGTTTTACAAAAATCTGTATACTTCGGAAGGGGTGTCAGGTATGGAACAAGTGCTGTCACGGGTACCCAGGAAGGTCTCTGATGAAATGAATGCTATGCTTCTAGCACCTTATAAAGCAGAGGAGGTAAAAACAGCACTGTTCCAGATGATGCCAACTAAGGCCCCAGGCCCCGATGGATTCCCAGCACATTTTTACCAGCGGCATCGGGATATTTGTGGAGAGGAAGTGACAAATGCAGTTCTGAGGATTGTGAGAGGGGAGGAGGATGCTGCGAGTATCAATGACACCGTCTTGGTACTCATCCCAAAGGTTCTCAATCCAACCCAACTCTCACAATTTCGGCCAATAAGTTTATGCAATGTAATCTATAAAATTGCCTCGAAAGTTGTATCCAACAGGCTAAAAGTGATCCTCCCAGACATCATATCTGAGGAACAGTCTGCGTTTGTTCCTGGCAGACTGATAACTGACAACATCATCTGTGCCTACGAGTGTCTGCACTTTATGAAGAGAAGCAGGGCTAAATCCAATAGCTTTTGTGCTCTGAAGCTGGACATGATGAAAGCATATGACAGGCTAGAGTGGCCTTACTTGCGAGCAATGATGGAGAAGCTGGGTTTTGCACAATCTTGGGTGCAGACAGTAATGGGTATGGTTCAGTCAGTCTCTTTTTCGGTTCTTTTCAATGGAGAAAAGTTAGAAGAATTTTTTCCGAGCAGAGGTATACGACAGGGAGATCCTATCTCTCCTTACCTTTTCTTGATTGCAGCAGAGGGCCTTTCGTGCCTTTTAAAGACAAGTTCTACTTCGTCAGGGTTTGAGGGTACTAAGGTGGCAGCGTCCGCACCACCTATTAATCATCTTCTGTTTGCTGACGACAGCCTGCTATTTTTCAAGGCAAGTGATCAAGGTGCGACTAGGGTTTCAAACCTTCTCGAAATCTATTGTAATGCTTCCGGTCAGAGAATCAACCATGCAAAATCGTCCATATTTTTTAGCAAGAGGTGCCCGCAAGCTCTACGAGATAGTAACAAGCAGATTTTGAATGTCCAGAACGAATCGTTGAGTGAACGATACTTGGGAATGCCTACAGATGTTGGACAGTCCAAGATGGGCACGTTCAAGTACTTGCGCGACAGAGTTTGGGAAAAAGTAAAAGGTTGGATGGAGAAGTTGTTATCGGCAGCAGGGAAGGAAGTGCTAATAAAATCGGTGGCGCAAGCTATTCCGGTTTACTCCATGGCTTGTTTCAGATTACCCCGAGGCCTGTGCGACAACATCAATGCTATTATCCGCCAATTTTGGTGGGGTAGTAAAAGGGGTAAGAGAAAGCCCGCTTGGGTCTCGTGGGATGTTATGACAAAACCGAAATATTTGGGAGGAATGGGCTTTAGAGACATCGAGATTTTCAACCTGTCCTTGTTGGCTCGGCAAGCGTGGAGGCTGCTCGATGATCCACTATCTCTTAGTGCAAGAATGCTTAAAGCAGCCTATTACCCAAATACGGAGTTCATGGAAGCAGAGTTGGGTAGTAACCCTTCGCAAATTTGGCGAGCGATATTGGATGGAAGAGAGATATTGCAGCAAGGCCTTATCAGGAGAATTGGGAACGGGGCGACAATAGACATATGGAACACAAACTGGATTCCCAGGATTGGGCCGATGCGGCCGATCACCTCTTTAACGGATAACCCTCCGTCTAGGGTGTCGGAGCTGATTAACACTACGGCGACCTGGCGCGAAGATGTTATTTGGGCAACCTTTCTGCCTTTCGATTCTGAAGCGATTCTGTCCTTGCCCCTGTGCACGAGGCCGATCGAGGATTTTTGGGCTTGGACAGGAGAGCGAAGTGGCAGATTCTCGGTAAAGTCAGCCTATCACTTAGTGCAAAACAAAAAGGAGCATAGGGAGAACTGGATGGAAGAGAATGCAGGCGCCTCTGATTTTCGCGATAACGGTATAGCATGGACTGAATTATGGCACACAAAGGTACCATCCAAGCTGAAGGTTTTTCTCTGGCGCTTAGCAAGGCACTCGATGCCTACAGCGGACCTCCTCCACCACCGAAATATGTCTACAATGAGAACATGTGCGCTGTGCGGGCGAGATGATTCCTGGAGACACGCTCTTCTGGAATGTACAAGCTCACGGTGCATCTGGGCACTTTTTGATCAATATCTGGTAGAACAAATAAGCCTGAATGATGAGACCAATGCAAGAAATTGGCTCTTTAATCTTCACGATGCACTGAGCCAGGAGGAGTATACTGTTTTAGTGGTGACACTGTGGGCCATTTGGCGAGCAAGACGTAAATCGATCTATGAGGACGTCTTTCAGAGCCCCCAAGCCACAAATTAGTTCATCAAAGCCTATTTGAGGGATCTTCAAGTCATACAGGAGCCAGGGCCAGTGAGAAGGCAACAAACTGCTGCACGACCGACGCGCTGGCTTCCTCCCATGGATGGATGTAACAAATTTAATGTGGATGCCGTGGTCGCGAGAGGCCGAGGGGTGGCGGCTGCAATCTGCCGCGACCACAGTGGCTGTTTTCAGGGGGCATCAGCAATCGTGACCAGGGGGATGAACGACCCTCCAACCTTGGAATCCCTAGCTGTAAGGGAAGGGCTTGCACTTGCGGATGATCTAAATGTGCAACATGTTCACCTTGCTTCGGACTGTAAGGTTGTAATTGATGATCTCAAGCAAAGGAATCCGACTAGATATGGTGCTATCCTACATGAAATCACGGAGCATAAAGCCACTTTTGGGGTTTGTAATATTGTGCATGAGTTTAGGAGCTCGAATTTCGAAGCTCACAATCTAGCGAGGCATGCTTTGAAGTTAGGGGTGGGCCGCCATGTTTGGTTAGGACACCCCGGCAACTTATCTTTTATCTCTGTAAACATTGATGCAGTTTAAATAAAGCTTCGCGAGATTGTCTCAAAAACAAAAAATTAAACCCTCGGGTTGTCTCAAAAAAAATACTTAAACCCTCGGGGCCCTAAAAAAAACCTTAAACCCTCGGGAGTCCGGACCCTAACTTAAACCCTGTACGGCCTGAGCCGATAGTCTCCCGTCCCCCCCCTCTACCCTTCGATCTCACCCCTCCGCGCCGCCTCCCCCACCCGATCCGATCCAGCGCCGGCAGCGATGGAGGACCTGACATCCCTCGTCAACAAGCTGCAGCTGGCCAGCACCACCCTCGCCGACAACGGCGCGGGGAGCGCCCTCCCGACCGACTGGGACGAGCTACCCTTCATCGCCTTCGTGGGAGCCCAGGTGCGTGCTCGTAGAACCACGCGATTTTCTTGTGCAGACGCGGTTTGGAAGTGGGCAGTGGCACCAGGGAGCCGTAGAAATTGATAGAATACGATCAGAACTAAGAGTGCATCACAGTCGTATTCGTCCACTTGGGGCAGTAAATAAGTAGCATTACAAGTGGGAGAGAAAGAGAGAGAGGAATACACGTTCAAAAACAGTACCGGTGATTAAAAGTGCATGCATTGCATTCTCTTATAATGCACCAGGCGCCCTGCACACGTACTGCATGCATTGCATGCATGGGTAAGCAAAGACTAGGTCTAGCTAGCAATTAGGGAGGCGGTGTAGAAGCGGCTGCCTGGTCAGGGGATTCCAATGCCCTGGCATTTGAAGCAGCCGTGGGAGAGGGAGGGGGAGGTGGAGCACCGCCGTAGGGGGGCATGGCGGGGGAGAGTCCGGAGTGGGTTGTGGGCGAAGTCACGCATGGGCGCGGGCTGAGGAACATGGCCGAAGGGGAAGATGTACTCGTCAAAGACTACGTAACGGGAGAGGAGGACCCGATTCCTGAGAGGGTCGAGACAGTGATATCCTTTATGATCGTTCGGATAGCCTAGGAAGAAGTAGGGAAGATATCGAGGAGCGAACTTGTTGGGGGTGGTGGCGGCTGTGTTGGGAGAACACAGGCACCCAAACACTCGTAGGGGATTGTACGAGGGTGATTTAGCGTAGAGTAAGGGTGGGCATAAAAACCGAGGAACTGAAATCTGAACCGAAACCAAAAAAAAATTAACCGAATTTTCGGTTATATAAATGACTGCATCGAAATTCGGTTGGCACGGCCAAAAACTGAATTTAATTCGGCCTATATAGGTTTCTGGGCTTCAAAACCGAACACATCATTTTAATCGATTTAGCCCAGCAGGCCCACTGTGGCGCTATCTCACCCTCAGCCCACCATCTTAGCCTGCCCTAATAGGCCCTTTTATCCTGCCGAGTAGCGAGTCTAAGTCTCCAAACGTGCCGCCGCATGTGGAGCACGAACAACACACGACCTCGCTAGCGCCGCTGCCGCTAGACATGGTGCGCAACCGAAGGTACGTCGGATTTGAGCATAAGGGGAAACGTCCAGCGGTATTTTGTATGGTTATCTATGATCAAAAGATAGTACTTATGGCCCAAGATACTCGAAATGGGAGCAGTCCAAAGATCACAATGCATTATTTCAAAGGCACTAGGGGTGGAACTAGTTGAAGGGAAAAAGGGTAAACGAACATGCTTGCTGAGTTGACATGCACGGCAAAGGCTATCATAAACTACGTTTTTATTACATTGAGGGAATCCTTTATTAGAAAAAGTCACGAGAACCGGATGGCCAAGACAGCGGTGCCACAGATCGGTGAGCCGAGAGACAGTGGCAGCGAAGGCGATGGAGGGAGCTTCTGGTGGGGCAGCGGGGAATATGGGGTAGAGCCCCCGTCACTGTTGCATTGGAGCAGAGCTGCCTTGGTGATGTAATCCTTCACAGTCAAACCAAAAGGATGAAATTCTATCAAACCATTGTTATCAGCAGTAAAGCGATGACAACAGATTTTTGATGATTTGAGGTGTGACTAGGACGTTTTGGAGATAGAGAAGACGATTGGGATTTGGGAATGACACTGAACCAACGTGACTAACAGACATACTATGACCATTACCAACGAGTACCGGAGGATAATTTGATGTCAAGGTTACCTGTGAGAGCATACCTAGATCCAAGGCCAAGTGGGTGGAGGCGCCCGAATCGGCAATCTAGCCGCTGCTTGAGTTTTGGAGCGAGAGGTTGTGCAGGGCCACAATCAAGCCAGCGTGATCAACGCCGGATGCGTCTAGAGCAGGCGGCGCCGATAGGTACTGCTCTATGGATGCGGTGGAGGCGCTAGCGGTAAACGGGCAGCTGCGGCCCCCCGGGGAAGAACGTCAGTGAATAGAGGCTGTATGCCAGCCCCAGTACTAAAACGGCGAGTCGGTGGCGAAGGCTTGGGGCGGGTATGATTCGAAGAGCCCGGTCTAGGCAAGCGGGCGAGGCGGTGGAGGGAGGGCGACGGGGTAGGCGTGCACATAGCTTGTCCATGGACTACAGGAGGCCCTCTGGTAGCCACCGTTGTTTGGTGAAGCGCCGCGCTTGTTGTGGCCTTGGTTGGGCGAGGGAGTGCCGGGGTTGCAGCTACCCGACCCAGCGCCGGACTGCCAGTTGTTGTGGCCACCAGAAGGACCACCAAAGATGCGCCGGGAGCAGAAGGCGACCATGAGCGGCGAGAGCGGTGTGGTGGCCTGCAGCAAAATCACCTTCGGGGGTCATCTCGTCCCAGAGAAACATACTTACGACGACATCGAACGGGAACGGCGTGACAGCCTTCTCAATGATCTTGGCAGTCATCCCATGGCGATCGCAGTTGATACTGCGAGGGAGCTGGATTACCATCTCGTCGTCGTCCACCGGCTTGTCCATGTTGCGCAGCCTGTCGCCAACCGACTTGAGGCGGGCGCTGAAACCGGAGATGGAGGAGTCGCCTTGACGGACGGCGTAAAGCTCTTCGTCTTCAGGTGGAATTGTCGCGAGCTCTTTTTATTGAGGAAGAGCGCCTCGAGCGACAATCACAGCTAGTACGCAGTGGCCCCCTGGTCCTAGACGAAGGCGACGAGATCCGTGCTCATGGTGCCGTAAAACCATTTCTTCATGGCCTTGTCGATGATCTTCCATGATGGGTCGTCGCGGTAATCATCGAAATCAGGGGAGACATGGTTAGCGACATCATATTGATCCATGGTCTCCTCCATGAGACCACGCCAAACGGAGTAGTTGGTGCCCTTAAGGTCGAGCACAACAGGCAGATGGTTGCGGATGTTGGCCCCTTCAACGTGGGTGGCATGGCCATGTGCCAGGTTCGCAAAGAAGCTGGGGACTAGTGGGGAAGATTGTATAGGAGAGGCGCAGTGGCGACCGGTGGAGAGAGGAGGTCGCTGGGAGATTTGGAGTAGTAGGAGGAGAGCTGGCCACCGGCGCCGTGGCCGCGCCCGGCCGGCGTCTCTGTGGACATAGCGGAAGCCAGAGAGTTGGATCGATAATCTGATACTATGATAGAATATGAGCAGAACTAAGAATGAATCAGTCATATTCCTCCACTTGGGGCAGTAAATAATAGAGAGGAATACACGTTCAAAAAGAGTACCTGGGATCCTTCATCTAAGGAGGCGCCTGGTACACGTGCTGCACGCATTGCATGGATAAGCAAAGACTAGGTCTAGCTAGCAATTAGGGAGGCGGTGCAACTGATTTCTAACAGAAATATCCCCTCTCAGTAGCATCAGTGAGCCGTAGAAATTCCAACCTAACTCCTCTAATTATTTGATAGGGTTCCGGCAAGTCATCAGTGCTTGAGGCTATTGTTGGAAAGGATTTCCTACCCAGGGGTCCAGGTATTTTCTTGAGCTCGTACGGTTTGGTGTTATCTGCATCTATTTTCAATTGACACGTTGTCTTTTTATTTGATTTGTGTACAGGCATTGCAACCCGCCGCCCTTTGATTGTGCATCTATTTAAAACTGAAGAAGGAACAGAATATGCAAAGTTCTTGCATCAACCCGACAAAATGTACGAAGATTTTGGTAATGGCTCTACTTTCCTTTTTATTTTATCAATGTGATGCTGATATCATCATAGTATTGAAATATGATGGCTCAACTTCGTATTGTGCTTATTATTTTGCAATTGTTGCAGCTGAAGTCGGTACGGAGATAGCTGATGATACTGACAGAGAAACCGGCTCTCCCTATGGAATATCATCTGTCCCCATCCGTTTAAGCATATTTTCCCCAAATGGTAAGATATTCAGATCCTGTACTATTGTAGTACTGCTTTATCAAATATCAAAACATTCACGTTCTCAATTTTTTAATTAAAAATATGTTGCTTGTTGACCTTGTTCACTTTATTTTTGCAGTTGTGAATCTGACTCTAATTGATCTTCCTGGGCTTACAAAAATTGTTGTTGGTATGTGAACTTGTGTCTTTTGAGGTTCAGTTTGTTCATTCATTAATTTCCTATTGGCTTATGCTTATCAGACGACCAGTCAGACAGTATAGTTCAGGAAATTGAAAACATGGTTCGAGCATTCATCGAAAAGGTATTTTGCTGTAGCCTGCTTAGATGATGCACATTAATATTTATTATGACATGCACTGTGTAAAAGCAAGTGTGTGGTGTGTGGATATGCTGCCGCTCAAAATTCATTGGCAGAGGGTGCATACATGTGTAATAATCCACTTTGGTGCTCTCATGGTAACTTGTTCAGCATTTTGGAGTTTTTTTTTCAGCCCAATTGTATCATTCTCGCCATTTCTCCAGCCAACCAGGATCTTTCAAATTCTGAAACAGTCAATATTTCACGGGAAGTTGACCCAAAAGGTATGACTTTGATGTTGCAGTCATTGAGCTTGCTTTAGGGGTGCTCAAGCAAAAATTGCGTATATGAAGCATATTATCATTTCATTCGTGACAGCAAGTTGAGTAACAAAATATTTGATTAATGTGATGCCGATGATGAGTACGTACCACCTTTTGTTGATTCAGGTGAAAGAACATTTCGTGTGCTCACTAAAATTGATCTGATGGAGAACCGAGCAAGTGTTGTTGATGTAAGTGAGAATTTTTTGCGTAGTTACGCTATTTTCCTTACTATGGTGTCGTAATCAGATTGTTGGCCATCATATATTTGTACGAACAAGATCCTCTCATTGAGATTAGTTGTGCAGATACTGGAAGAAAGATCTTGCCGGTTCCACATTCCATGGGTTGGTGTTGTCAACCGATCCCAGAAAGACATTAACAACAACATGGACATGATTTCTGCCAGGCGTAGAGAGCGTGACTATTTTGGTAACACACCAGAATACAAGCATCTCGCTCATAGAATGGGATCGAAACATTTGGTCAGAAGTTTGGGTAAGGTATGCCCCTTTCTTCTTTTAAGATAGAAGTTAACATGATCTTTGGAGTTCCTAGCAGGAACTAGCAATTTTAGATTATGTCCGATTTTTAATTTATTTGGCTTGTTTACTGCCACCTCATGAGTTCAATAAACATCTGGAGTAACCTATTCTGTTTTTTAAGTTCTTTGTCAAAGTTTTGAATTAGTACCATTGTGTCGTTCTGTGAAGTACTGATTCATTTGCATCTTTGCTAAACTGGCCACATGTTCTTTGAACAATCCACCTTCGATGTCTTCCGTTTACATTTTATCTGCTAGAAAGAAGGTGTTATTCTTGAGGTTTCATTGTTTTGCGTGTTGTGGCACCTGACACTTATGACCTGTTTTATCAGAGCTTCGTTTAATTTTTAAGCATTTGTACTCTATTTCCTAGAGTGTATTAGTACAAGATCATATGTTTAGACTACTTCGTATGTTCTGGGTTTTTTTTGTGGGGGAAATGTTCTGGTTCATCTTTGAGGTCTGCAAGACGTTTATTTGTAGCCATAGATCTGTTCGCAATTATGATCTAGACGCTAGGATCTACTTGTACCAGCAAATTTCCCTGTCACGGTCTTACCTTTGGACAGGCACTTGCAGTGTTTGATTTTATCTTCTGTTTTAATTTTAATCAATTTCACTAGTTCAGTGCCACATTCTGTGTTAGCGGGTTAAGCCATTGTGTTGTCGTATTACGTTTTTTTTTGCTGGGCGAGTTGTCGTAGTATGTTGAAGTTCTAAATCGGTTGCCATTTTTTGTATGGATATTCATTTGCCTCTTGCTTTTATTTGCTATCATTATGTGATCTTTGGATTTGCTAGATGAACTATTTTTTTCATTGTGTTGCCTATATAGTATGGTTGTTAATTCTTGTAGGATCATCCGTTTATTTGTTGAGCTTAGTTTGATGTCCAAAAGCAAGCATATGCTACAATTGGTGGATTGATTTTTATTCTAGTTTGTTATGCTGATTCAATCTTTCACTTCTTTTTGGTGTATATGCAGCGTTTGGAATCTTATATTAAAACAAGAGTAGGTGGTTATATGTTCACTAAAAGTTCCATCAAATCTACAGGTGATTTCCTCCTTTTTTTTTCTTTTTTTGTTCAGCTAATGGGTACATTACATGCACCATTTCCAAATATGATTTCTGGTTTTGCCATGTGGTTATGTTTTAGTGCGAAAAAGTGTTAGCTTAGTAGTGGAGCGAAAGTCGGCTATAATAAAAATTTGAGTCATCCCTTTCAAATTAATTATATTTAAGCCATCCAATTTGAAGTTTACTAACCTCCTACAAATCATTAATCCTGGATTAACTAGCATGCCATGGTAATTTTCCTGCTGGACTCGATTAACTAGTTCATAACTATTTATACAACTAAATCAATTATTTGGGAGCTGTGGTCACACACCTTTGTACCGGTAGCAGGTGTTGTAAGGCCTATCTTCTGCACCGGTGCTAGCTGACCTGGTACTCGATTTTGAGTTTATCACAATTCATCTGATTTTTAGAACAGAAGATATCGTGTGTGATGCCTATATTTGTAAATTACGGGAGCACATTTTCTAGGTTCCTCCTCTTGTAGCCACTTCGAGCAAACTCAAGATTTTTGTTCACCTTAGTTATTCAATTCTGAAACATTCACAGAGTAAGCTCGCCTGGTATTAGGACACAAAAGATTTCCCATGGTTGGTATTTATCATCATGGGGATATTTGGGGTTTATTATTGTGGTATTGCATGTCCAGTTGGTACAGGTTGCTCTACTTCTGTGGGGTTATTGGTTTATTGTGTACCTGGGTGTCTAGTTGGTGCAGGTTGATCTACTCCCTCCGTCCCGTGATATAAGAGCATTTTTTACACTAGTGTGGTGTCAAAAACGCTCTTATATTATGGGACGGAGGGAGTACTTCTGTAGGACTTTAGGATGGGTATAGCATGCTCCTTTTGATTTCATTGAGCTGTAGATGCGATGGCCTATGTTTTAATGTGATCAATGCATGAGTGTGGTGTCAAAAACGCTCTTATATTATGGGACGGAGGGAGTACTTCTGTAGGACTTTAGGATGGGTATAGCATGCTCCTTTTGATTTCATTGAGCTGTAGATGCGATGGCCTATGTTTTAATGTGATCAATGCATGGGCTCACTTTAAATGACTGTAGCATTACCAAAAAAGGCTTTCACCCCACTTTATATATAAAATGACTGTAGCATTAGCAAAGTTTAGGTGATGCTCGGCCTCATCATGTAACTCCCTGCCAGTTCCATGATATCAACCAATGTTGTTCCATTTTGCTTCTAATTCCGACTGGGATGTTGGTACTTGTATAATTCTACAATACTTTGTATGTTGTCCATGTTAATCTGGGTTATGTGCATCTGGGAAGGTGATGACGGTCCATAATGATCAAGGCTCTATCTGGATATGTGGTGCACAAAAGTGTTAGCTAGGGTCTGACCTAGGGCCACAGCATTTGTAACGTCAAGTGGCGGAGGGTGCATACATTTGTAATAACCGACTTAGGTGCTCTCATGGTAATTTGTTCAGCATTTCACATGGTTTGGGGTATATTCTGTTTAGATTCTTTGGGGATATAGATGGTAAAGCTCCATTGCATGCAGTTGTACTTGTACATGTACTGCTCATTTCCTTGTCATGTAATCTTCACAGGCTTCATGGGACCACACCCTCTTTTTTATTCAATGTTGTTGAAATGGTTCAGGTTGGATGGCTACTGTGGTGAATGGCGTAATTGGTAGTTAGATTTTCCGTTTCGAAAAATAATAATTGGTAGTTAGATTTGTATTTGCGTGGTATGCATATTTTTTTATCATAAAAGTTTGGAAGCTTGCTTTATCTGTTTTGAGGATATCTGACTCTTTCAGACATTGTCCCAGTTGATTAAATAGTTATGTATGTTTATGATCGCTGTGCTGCAACCCGGGGGGGGGGGGGGGGGGATCCGAAATACTGGGAATTTCTGATGTTTTGCAGTCACAAAAAACAAGCTGTACTAATTGTCTTTCTATTATCTGAGTTGATTAATTGTGTGTCACTAATTATCTTCTTCTCTTATGCAGTGAGAAAGAAAAACTGGCTGCAAGGCTATACACTCAGAGCCTATGGTACATTTCCCACATACCACATACGTACGGAAGGCGGGCCACATGATATGTACTTTGAATGCACAGTGCACGTGCAGAACCGCAAGTTCATTTCAGCAATGCTTCACCGCCGTCGCAAAGATGCGGAGGAGGACGCTGCGGATGTTGCCTACACAGCATTGATGGGAAATGAGACGCTGGAGACTTTACTTGGGCTGCTTAACAAGGTAAGCATTATCACGATCTTCTTTTGTGATTTAAAGGCAAGTGACACACATGCTTTAATTGCAACAAAGCATCATCATCTTATGTGTGTAAATCTATGTTCGGACTTTTAGAGCTGAAAAGCATATTCTATGCATGTCCAACATATGCAGATCCTTATTCTAATTCAATAGTTGCAAACAAAGAATTTGATGGTATGCATAAGATTTGCTTGTCAAACCTATTTGATTAATAGCAAAATTCATTTTCCATATTAGTGCCTAATCTATGTATTGCAAATAGTGAAGATGCATCCCTTCAAGCATTATGAGCTAATACCGTCACACATCATTGCGCATGAACATCCTAGAGCGCCTTACTCTGATAAGACATATATGTACTACATATCCAAACTACAACCTTCAGTTTTCATCCTAGATTTGTTTTAAGTGTTGGATGCATGTATTATTCTGTAAAGAAGGTGTTTTCCTTTGCTGCCACTATTAAACATGCAGGACTAATCCACAACATTATTAGTCTTGGTTGAAGTTGTTTGGGGTGTACACATAATATCCTCATCGAAAGGTTTTGTCGCCTTTGTCATAATAAATTGTACATGCATGTTCCTAGAATCACCCATCGCTACATAACATCAAGTCACTCTTACTCTTCTGTACAGGATACAATATGCAAGGTTGGCCTTCTGCTACAGTACGCACGCAAGAAGAAGGTTGCAGACCCAGTATATGTGTCGTCCTCCTCCAAGATGGCTGTAGAGAGCCAGAGGACACTTTGGCTTTCCACGGTTGTCTTGGAAGACAAGACTTATATCGGGGAGGTTGCAAATACAAAGCGCCTATCAATTCAGAAAGTTGCTTCCGCAGTCGCGTCCTCCATGCTGGAGGTTGGAGATGACTTGATGATCCAGTTGCTTCTTGCCAAGAGGCTCAAGACCGAGGTGCCCAGAAGAAAGAGAGACCGAGGTGCCCAGGAAGAAGAAGATAGATTGTACTCCCCCGCTCTTTTTTACTCCATATATTTGATTTGTGTCAAGTCAAACTTTGCAAAGTTTGACCAATATATATTAAGAAAATATGAACCTCTAAAATACCAAATATATATTCCATGACACTACATTTCGTAATGAATCTAAAAATATTGATTTGACATTGTTAATGTTGATACTTTTTTTTATTAGTTTGATCAAAGTAGAGGTACTTTAACTTCGAACAAAATTTATATGCAGAGTAAAAAAGACCCGAAAGAGTAGTTTGTTGTCGGGAAAGGCCCCCCTAGGGGAAGAAGTAAAGGAGGAGGAGCTTGTGGGCGACTACGGTGCGGCAGACGCGCCTGGACTTGGCGAGGGGACGGCATTGGAGGTAGCGGAGAATGTTGAGGAGCACGGCGCAAGGGAAGCAGATGGCATTGCCGTTGCCATCGCTCGCGTCCATCTGGCCGGCTAGCAGGGTGCTCGGAGAAGGCGCACATCTTGCGATCAAACGAAGGCGAGTAGTATAGGATAGGCGGCAATCGATCGAGTTGTGTAAATAGTAACACTGGCTGCTGGTTGAATTTGTTGTGCATATTGATCTGGCACGTGAGTTGGTTCCGAGTCCATGTCCAACACGTGTTTTGGTTTTGTGTCAGTTGAAGCTTTTTTTTTTCCTCGTAGATAATTACACCCTTGTACTCGCTGGCATGTATCAATATGATCCTCAAACTCGCAGAGTGCTGCACTACTGTCCTCAAACAGGAGAATACGCTTCAATACGGTCCTGACTACATCTCCCGCTACTCTTTATAATACTTGCCATACAGGTGTGAGTCCCGCATGTCAGCTTGTGTGAGGGAAATCTCGTAGAGAAAATTGCAAAAATGGGCTTTGAACTTGAGACCTGTTCACTAAGCTTGTGGGAGTAACTAACTTTATAAGGAGCATAAAACGGAAAGTGCATTTTCTTCGCATAGGGGATTTGGCACACGGAATTTGGTTCCAGTAATACTATGCTCATGCGTGCTCCAAGATTGCTATTCATGGCGTCTTGGCTGGCATTAATAAATTAGTCCTACACAATACAGTGCAGTATTACCCCCTTCATGTACACGCTAGGGACAAAACGCGTTGTTGCTGAAAGAATCCCTCTTAACAGGAAATATTTTTTTTTGAACGAAGGCTGGAGAGAGAGCCCGGCTTTGAATTAACAAAGCCATCAACCGGCCAGAAGTTACATCGGACAGCACCTTACAAGAGGAAAAAAGAAAAAGACGGCAGATACGTGGTGCTACTAGACAGCTTACAAACCTTAACAACACCAAGCACTACAACATAATGGACAACAAAGCTTAGCTTGATGTCGATAATGTCCCCAGCCGCAGAATGAGCACCATAGGCGGAGCGGAAGCACTAACAAGATGAGACCCATCATAGGCAGGGAGCATGCCCTCATCTGCACCAGGAGTGGTGAGCTGCAACAAACTACCCGAAACCATCTCCGAAGAGGACCCCTACCCCTCATCCTGGCTCGAAGGACGCCGTACCGTCGGAAGATGGGGAAGCTCACCCTAGAGCCAGATAAGATGGCAGCCATGAACAACCTTGAGAGATACTCAGCCCCGCCCCCAGCTGAGACGAGCTCGCCTTGGAAGATCCTCGCCCACAAGCATAGAGCCACACACGAAGGGATGAAGCTATCAAGATCGAAGGTGCTGAGGAAGGAAGCGCAGAACAATAAAATCGGACCACGCGACCGTCGATCCCCCAATCCCCAAATCAGAACGCCCTCGCATCTCTCGAACCACCTTAGCGGCACCTCCAGGAAGGTGACGGCGTAGAGCGCCGCTGCCGCCCCATCCAAAAGGATGAGGTTTTCACCCGGGGCGAGAGGGGGAGAGGGGAATAGAACCTCAACGGAGCCTCCAGGGAGAGGCACGGCAACAGTTGATGTCGTCACCGTCGTGGCTGGGCCACACCGGCCAAGGATTTCTCCCGGACTGCCGCCAGTCCCACACCCCAAACGCACTAGATCCGGCGACCAGGGACCGCCAAGGACCAGCAGCGCCGGGGTGGAAGGAGCTATGAGAGGGGGAGGGAAATGTTGGGGAACGTAGTAATTTCATAAATTTTCCTACGCACACGCAAGATCATGGTGATGCATAGCAACGAGAGGGGAGAGTGTTGTCTACGTACCAACGCAGACCGACTGCGGAAGCGATCACACAACGTAGAGGAAGTAGTCGTACGTCTTCCCGATCCGACCGATCCAAGCACCGTTACTCCGGCACCTCCGAGTTCTTAGCACACGTTCAGCTCGATGACGATCCTCTGGCTCCGATCCAGCAAAGCGTCGAGGAAGAGTTCCGTCAGCACAATGGCGTGGTGACGATCTTGATGTACTACCGATGCAGGGCTTCGCCTAAGCACTACAACGGTATGATCAAGGTGGAATTTGGTGGCAGGGGGCACCGCACACGGCTAAGGAACGATCTCAAGGATCAACTTGTGTGTCTAGAGGTGCCCCCTGCCCCCGTATATAAAGGATGAGAGGGGGAGGGCTGGCCGGCCAAGCTTGGAGGCGCAGGAGGAGTCCTACTCCCACCGGGAGTAGGACTCCCCCCTCCAATCCTATTCCAACTAGGATTCCTTAAAGGGGGAGAGAGAGAGAGAGGGTGGCCGGCCCCTTCTCCTAGTCCTAATAGGACTAGGGGGAAAGGGGAGGTGCGCAGCCCTTGTGGGCAGCCCTCTCACCTTTCCACTAAGGCCCATGTAGGCCCATTTGGCTCCCGGGGGGTTCCGGTAACCCTCCCGGTAATCCGGTAAAATCCCGATTTCACCCGGAACACTTCCGATGTCCAAACATAGGCTTCCAATATATCAATCTTTACGTCTCGACCATTTCGAGACTCCTCGTCATGTCCGTGATCACATCCGGGACTCCGAAAAACCTTCGGTACATCAAAATGCATAAACTCATAATAACTGTCATCGTAACGTTAAGCGTGCGGACCCTACGGTTCAAGAACAATGTAGACATGACCGAGACACGTCTCCGGTCAATAACCAATAGCGGGACCTGGATGCCCATATTGGCTCCTACATATTCTACGAAGATCTTTATCGGTCAGATCGCATAACAACATACGTTGTTCCCTTTGTCATCGGTATGTTACTTGCCCGAGATTCGATCGTCGGTATCCAATACCTAGTTCAATCTCGTTACTGGCAAGTCTCTTTACTCGTTCCGTAATACATCATCTCACAACTAACATCTTAGTTATAATGCTTGCAAGGCTTATGTGATGTGTATTACCGAGAGGGCCCAGAGATACCTCTCCGACACTCGGAGTGACAAACCCTAATCTCGAAATACGCCAACCCAACATCTACCATTGGAGACACCTGTAGTACTCCTTTATAATCACCCAGTTACGTTGTGACGTTTGGTAGTACCCAAAGTGTTCCTCCGGTAAACGGGAGTTGCATAATCTCATAGTTATAGGAACATGTATAAGTCATGAAGAAAGCAATAGGAACATACTAAACGATCGGGTGCTAAGCTAATGGAATGGGTCATGTCAATCAGATCATTCAACTAATGATGTGACCTCGTTAATCAAATAACAACTCTTTTGTCCATGGTTAGGAAACATAACCATCTTTGATTAACGAGCTAGTCAAGTAGAGGCATACTAGTGACACTCTGTTTGTCTATGTATTCACACATGTATTATGTTTCCAGTTAATACAATTCTAGCATGAATAATAAACATTTATCATGATATAAGGAAATAAATAATAACTTTATTATTGCCTCTAGGGCATATTTCCTTCAGTCTCCCACTTGCACTAGAGTCAATAATCTAGTTCACATCGCCATGTGATTTAACAGCAATAGTTCACATCACCATGTGATTAACACCCATAGTTCACATCGTCATGTGACCAACACTCAAAGGGTTTACTAGAGTCAGTAATCTAGTTCACATATCTATGTGATTAACACCCAAAGAGTACTAAGGTGTGATCATGTTTTGCTTGTGAGATAATTTTAGTCAACGGGTCTGTCACATTCTGATCCGTAAGTATTTTGCAAGTTCTATGTCTACAATGCTCTACACGGAGCTACTCTAGCTAATTGCTCCCACTTTCAATATGTATCCAGATTGAGACTTTAGATTCATCTGGATCAGTGTCAAAAACTTGCATCGACGTAACCCTTTACGACGAACCTTTTTGTCACGTCCATAATCGAGAAAGATATCCTTATTTCACTAAGGATAATTCTGACCGCTGTCCAGTGATCTACTCCTAGATCACTATTGTACTCCCTTGCCAAATCAATGCAGGGTATACAATAGATCTGGTATACAGCATGACATACTTTATAGAACCTATGGCCAAGGCATAGGGAATGACTTTCATGAAGGAAATATGCCCTAGAGGCAATAATAAAGTTATTATTTATTTCCTTATATCATGATAAATGTTTATTATTCATGCTAGAATTGTATTAACCGGAAACATAATACATGTGTGAATACATAGACAAACAGAGTGTCACTAGTATGCCTCTACTTGACTAGCTCGTTAATCAAAGATGGTTATGTTTCCTAACCATGAACAAAGAGTTGTTATTTGATTAACGAGGTCACATCATTAGTTGAATGATCTGATTGACATGACCCATTCCATTAGCTTAGCACCCGATCGTTTAGTATGTTGCTATTGCTTTCTTCATGACTTATACATGTTCCTATAACTATGAGATTATGCAACTCCCGTTTACCGGAGGAACACTTTGGGTACTACCAAACGTCACAACGTAACTGGGTGATTATAAAGGAGTACTACAGGTGTCTCCAATGGTAGATGTTGGGTTGGCGTATTTCGAGATTAGGGTTTGTCACTCCGAGTGTCGGAGAGGTATCTCTGGGCCCTCTCGGTAATACACATCACATAAGCCTTGCAAGCATTATAACTAAGATGTTAGTTGTGAGATGATGTATTACAGAACGAGTAAAGAGACTTGCCAGTAACGAGATTGAACTAGGTATTGGATACCGACGATCGAATCTCGGGCAAGTAACATACCGATGACAAAGGGAACAACGTATGTTGTTATGCGGTCTGACCGATAAAGATCTTCATAGAATATGTAGGAGTCAATATGGGCATCCAGGTCCCGCTATTGGTTATTGACCGGAGACGTGTCTCGGTCATGTCTACATTGTTCTCGAACCGTAGGGTCCGCACGCTTAACGTTACGATGACAGTAATTATGAGTTTATGCATTTTGATGTACCGAAGTTAGTTCGGAGTCCCGGATGTGATCACGGACATGACGAGGAGTCTTGAAATGGTCGAGACATAAAGATTGATATATTGGAAGCCTATATTTGGACATCGGAATTGTTCCGGGTGAAATCGGCATTTTACCGGAGTACCGGGGGGGTTACCGGAACCCCCCGGGGGGTTATTGGGCCAACATGGGCCTTGAGGGAGAAGAGGAGAGGAGGCAAGAGGTGGCCGCGCGCCCCTCCCCCTCCTAGTCCGAATAGGACAAGGGAAGGGGGCCGGCGCCCCCCTTCCTTCCTCTCTTCCTCCTATTCTCCCCCTTCTCTCCTAGTCCAACTAGGAGGGAGTAGGACTCCACCTGGCGCGCCACACCTTGGCCGGCCGCCTCCTCCCCTTGCTCCTTTATATACGGGGGCAGGGGGCACCCCATAGACACACAAGTTGATCCTTGAGATCGTTCCTTAGCCGTGTGCGGTGCCCCCTGCCACCAAATTCCACCTCGATCATATCGTTGTAGTGCTTAGGCGAAGCCTTGCGTCGGTAGTACATCAAGATCGTCACCACGCCGTCGTGCTGACGGAACTCCTCCCCGAAGCTTTGCTGGATCGGAGCCCGGGGATCGTCATCGAGCTGAACGTGTGCTAAGAACTCGGAGGTGCCGGAGTAATGGTGCTTGGATCGGTCGGATCGGGAAGAAGACGTACGACTACTTCCTCTATGTTGTGTGATCGCTTCCGCAGTCGGTCTGCGTTGGTACGTAGACAACACTCTCCCCCTCGTTGCTGTGCATCACCATGATCTTGCGTGTGCGTAGGAGAATTTTTTTTTGAAATTACTACGTTCCCCAACAGTGGCATCAGAGCCTAGGTTTTTATGGTTTGATGTTATTTGCACGAGTAGAACACAAGTGAGTTGTGGGCGTTACAAGTCATACTGCCTACCAGCATGTCATACTTTGGTTCGGCGGTATTGTTGGACGAGACGATCCGGACCAACCTTACGCGTACTCTTACGCGAGACCGGTTCCCTCGACGTGCTTTGCACACAGATGGCTTGCGGAAGACTGTCTCTCCAACTTTAGTTGAACCAAGTGTAGCTACGCCCGGTCCTTGAGAAGGTTAAAACGGAGTCTATTTGACGAACTATCGTTGTGGTTTTTATGCGTAGGTGAGATGAGTTCTTACTAAAGCCCGTAGCAGCCACGTAAAACTTGCAACAACAAAGTAGAGGACGTCTAACTTGTTTTTGCAGGGCATGTTGTGATGTGATATGGTCAAGGCATGATGCTGATTTTATTGTATGAGATGATCATGTTTTGTAACCAAGTTATCGGCAACTGGCAGGAGCCATATGGTTGTCGCTTTATTGTATGCAATGCGATCGCGATGTAATGCTTTACTTTATTACTAAGCGGTAGTGATAGTCATGGAAGCATAAGATTGGCGAGACGACAACGATGCTACGATGGAGATCAAGGTGTCGCGCCGGTGACGATGATGATCATGACGGTGCTTCGGAGATGGAGATCACAAGCACAAGATGATGATGGTCATATCATATCACTTATATTGATTGCATGTGATGTTTATCCTTTTATGCATCTTATCTTGCTTTGATTGACGGTAGCATTATAAGATGATCTCTCACTAAATTATCAAGTAGTGTTCTCCGTGAGTATGCACCGTTGCCAAAGTTCGTCGTGCCCAGACACAACGTGATGATCGGGTGTGATAAGCTCTACGTCCATCTACAACGGGTGCAAGCCAGTTTTGCACACGCAGAATACTCAGGTTAAACTTGACGAGCCTAGCATATGCAGATATGGCCTCGGAACACAGAGACCGAAAGGTCGAGCGTGAATCATATAGTAGATATGATCAACATGACGATGTTCACCATTGAAAACTACTCCATCTCACATGATGATCGGTTATGGTTTAGTTGATTTGGATCACGTGATCACTTAGAGGATTAGAGGGATGTCTATCTAAGTGGGAGTTCCTAAGTAATTTGATTAACTGAACTTAAACTTATCATGAACTTAGTACCTGATAGTATCTTGCTTGTTTATGTTGATTGTAGATAGATGGCTCGTGCTGTTGTTCCGTTGAATTTTAATGCGTTCCTTGAGAAAGAAAAGTTGAAAGATGATGGTAGCAATTACACGGACTGGGTCCGTAACCTGAGGATTATCCTCATTGCTGCACAGAAGAATTACGTCCTGGAAGCACCGCTGGGTGCCAGGCCTGCTGCTGGAGCAACACCAGATGTTATGAACGTCTGGCAGAGCAAAGCTGATGACTACTCGATAGTTCAGTGTGCCATGCTTTACGGCTTAGAATCGGGACTTCAACGACGTTTTGAACGTCATGGAGCATATGAGATGTTCCAGGAGTTGAAGTTAATATTTCAAGCAAATGCCCGAATTGAGAGATATGAAGTCTCCAATAAGTTCTATAGCTGCAAGATGGAGGAGAACAGTTCTGTCAGTGAGCATATACTCAAAATGTCTGGGTATAATAATCACTTGATTCAGATGGGAGTTAATCTTCCAGATGATTGCGTCATTGACAGAATTCTCCAATCACTGCCACCAAGCTACAAGAGCTTCGTGATGAACTATAATATGCAAGGGATGAACAAGACTATTCCCGAGCTCTTCGCAATGATGAAAGCTGCGGAGGTAGAAATCAAGAAGGAGCATCAAGTGTTGATGGTCAACAAGACCACTAGTTTCAAGAAAAAGGGCAAAGGAAAGAAGAAGGGGAACTTCAAGAAGAACAGCAAGCAAGTTGCTGCTCAGGAGAAGAAACCCAAGTCTGGACCTAAGCCTGAAACTAAGTGCTTCTACTGCAAGCAGACTGGACACTGGAAGCGGAACTGCCCCAAGTATTTGGCGGATAAGAAGGATGGCAAGGTGAACAAAGGTATATGTGATATACATGTTATTGATGTATACCTTACTAGAGCTCGCAGTAGCACCTGGGTATTTGATACTGGTTCTGTTGCTAATATTTGCAACTCGAAATAGGGACTACGGAATAAGCGGACACTAGCAAAGGACGAGGTGACGATGCGCGTGGGAAACGGTTCCAAAGTCGATGTGATCGCGGTCGGCACGCTACCTCTACATCTACCTTCGGGATTAATATTAGACCTAAATAATTGTTATTTGGTGCCAGCGTTGAGCATGAACATTATATCTGGATCTTATTTAATGCGAGACGGTTATTCATTTAAATCAGAGAATAATGGTTGTTCTATTTATATGAATAATATCTTTTATGGTCATGCACCTTTGAAGAGTGGTCTATTCTTGTTGAATCTCGATAGTAGTGATACACATATTCATAATGTAGAAGCCAAAAGATGCAGAGTTGATAATGATAGTGCAACTTATTTGTGGCACTGCCGTTTAGGTCATATCGGTGTAAAGCGCATGAAGAAACTCCATACTGATGGGCTTTTGGAACCACTTGATTATGAATCACTTGGTACTTGCGAACCGTGCCCCATAGGCAAGATGACCAAAACACCGTTCTCCGGTACTATGGAGAGAGCAACAGATTTGTTGGAAATCATACATACCGATGTATGTGGTCCGATGAATATTGAGGCTCGTGGCGGATATCGTTATTTTCTCACCTTCACGGATGATTTAAGCAGATATGGGTATATCTACTTAATGAAACATAAGTCTGAAACATTTGAAAAGTTCAAGGAATTTCAGAGTGAAGTTGAAAATCATCGTAACAAGAAAATAAAGTTTCTACGATCTGATCGTGGAGGAGAATATTTGAGTTACGAGTTTGGTGTACATTTGAAAACCTGTGGAATAGTTTTGCAACTCACGCCACCCGGAACACCATAGCGTAATGGTGTGTCCGAACGTCGTAATCGTACTTTACTAGATATGGTGCGATCTATGATGTCTCTTACTGATTTACCGCTATCGTTTTGGGGTTATGCTTTAGAGACAGCCGCATTCACGTTAAATAGGGCACCATCAAAATCCGTTGAGACGACACCTTATGAACTATGGTTTGGCAAGAAACCAAAGTTGTCGTTTCTTAAAGTTTGGGGCTGCGATGCTTATGTGAAAAAGCTTCAACCTGATAAGCTCGAACCCAAAGCGGAAAAATGTGTCTTCATAGGATACCCAAAGGAAACTGTTGGGTATACCTTCTACCACAAGATCCGAAGGCAAGACATTCGTTGCTAAGAATGGATCATTTCTAGAGAAGGAGTTTCTCTCAAAAGAAGTGAGTGGGAGAAAAGTAGAACTTGACGAGGTAACTGTACCTGCTCCCTTATTGGAAAATAGTACATCACAGAAAACTGTTTCTGCGACATCTATACCAATTAGTGAGGAAGCTAATGATGATGATCATGAAACTTCAGGACAAGATACTACTGAACCACGTAGATCAACCAGAGTGAGATCCGCACCAGAGTGGTATGGTAATCCAATTCTGGAAGTCATGCTACTAGATCATGATGAACCTACGAACTATGAAGAAGCGATGGTGAGCCCAGATTCCGCAAAGTGGCTTGAGGCCATGAAATCTGAGATGGGATCCATGTATGAGAACAAAGTATGGACTTTGGTTGACTTGCCCGATGATCGGCAAGCAATTGAGAATAAATGGATCTTCAAGAAAAAGACTGACGCTGACGGTAATGTTACTGTCTATAAAGCTCGACTTGTCGCAAAAGGTTTTCGACAAGTTCAAGGGGTTGACTACGATGAGACCTGCTCACCCGTAGCGATGCTTAAATCCGTCAGAATCATGTTAGCAATTGCCGCATTTTATGATTATGAAATATGGCAGATGGATGTCAAAACTGCATTCCTGAATGGATTTCTGGAAGAGGAGTTGTATATGATGCAACCAGAAGGTTTTATCGATCCAAAGGGAGCTAACAAAGTGTGCAAACTCCAGCGATCCATTTATGGACTGGTGCAAGCATCTCGGAGTTGGAATAAACGCTTTGATAGTGTGATCAAAGCATTTGGCTTTATACAGACTTTTGGAGAAGCCTGTATTTACAAGAAAGTGAGTGGGAGCTCTGTAGCATTTCTGATATTATATGTGGATGACATATTGCTGATTGGAAATGATATAGAATTTCTGGATAGCATAAAGGGATACTTGAATAAAAGTTTTTTGATGAAAGACCTCAGGGAAGCTGCTTACATATTAGGCATAAAGATCTATAGAGATAGATCAAGACGCTTAATTGGACTTTCACAAAGCACATACCTTGACAAGATTTTGAAGAAGTTCAAAATGGATCAAGCAAAGAAAGGGTTCTTGCCTGTGTTACAAGGTGTGAAGTTGAGTCAGACTCAATGCCCGACCACTGCAGAAGATAGAGAGAAAATGAAAGATGTTCCCTATGCTTCAGCCATAGGCTCTATCATGTATGCAATGCTGTGTACCAGACCTGATGTGTGCCTTGCTATAAGTTTAGCAGGGAGGTACCAAAGTAATCCAGGAGTGGATCACTGGACAGCGGTCAAGAACATCCTGAAATACCTGAAAAGGACTAAGGATATGTTTCTCGTATATGGAGGTGACAAAGAGCTCACCGTAAGAGGTTACGTTGATGCAAGCTTTGACACTGATCCGGACGATTCTAAATCGTAAACCGGACACGTGTTTACTTTAAACGGTGGAGCTGTCAGTTAGTGCAGTTCTAAACAAAGCGTCGTAGCGGGATCTACATGTGAAGCGGAGTACATAGCTGCTTCGGAAGCAGCGAACGAAGGAGTCTGGATGAAGGAGTTCATATCCGATCTAGGTGTCATACCTAGTGCATCGGGTCCAATGAAAATCTTTTGTGACAATACTGGTGCAATTGCTTTGGCAAAGGAATCCAGATTTCACAAAAGGACCAAACACATCAAGAGACACTTCAACTTCATCCGGGATCTAGTCCAGGTGGGAGACATAGAGATTTGCAAGATACATACGGATCTGAATGTTGCAGACCCGTTGACTAAGCCTCTTCCACGAGCAAAACATGATCAGCACCAAGGCTCCATGGGTGTTAGAATCATTACTGTGTAATCTAGATTATTGACTCTAGTGCAAGTGGGAGACTGAAGGAAATATGCCCTAGAGGCAATAATAAAGTTATTATTTATTTCCTTATATCATGATAAATGTTTATTATTCATGCTAGAATTGTATTAACCGGAAACATAATACATGTGTGAATACATAGACAAACAGAGTGTCACTAGTATGCCTCTACTTGACTAGCTCGTTAATCAAAGATGGTTATGTTTCCTAATCATGAACAAAGAGTTGTTATTTGATTAACGAGGTCACATCATTAGTTGAATGATCTGATTGACATGACCCATTCCATTAGCTTAGCACCCGATCGTTTAGTATGTTGCTATTGCTTTCTTCATGACTTATACATGTTCCTATAACTATGAGATTATGCAACTCCCGTTTACTGGAGGAACACTTTGGGTACTACCAAACGTCACAACGTAACTGGGTGATTATAAAGGAGTACTACAGGTGTCTCCAATGGTAGATGTTGGGTTGGCGTATTTCGAGATTAGGGTTTGTCACTCCGAGTGTCGGAGAGGTATCTCTGGGCCCTCTCGGTAATACACATCACATAAGCCTTGCAAGCATTATAACTAAGATGTTAGTTGTGAGATGATGTATTACAGAACGAGTAAAGAGACTTGCCAGTAACGAGATTGAACTAGGTATTGGATACCGACGATCGAATCTCGGGCAAGTAACATACCGATGACAAAGGGAACAACGTATGTTGTTATGCGGTCTGACCGATAAAGATCTTCGTAGAATATGTAGGAGTCAATATGGGCATCCAGGTCCCGCTATTGGTTATTGACCGGAGACGTGTCTCGGTCATGTCTACATTGTTCTCGAACCGTAGGGTCCGCACGCTTAACGTTACGATGACAGTAATTATGAGTTTATGCATTTTGATGTACCGAAGTTAGTTCGGAGTCCCGGATGTGATCACGGACATGACGAGGAGTCTTGAAATGGTCGAGACATAAAGATTGATATATTGGAAGCCTATATTTGGACATCGGAATTGTTCCGGGTGAAATCGGCATTTTACCGGAGTACCGGGGGGGTTACCGGAACCCCCCGGGGGGTTATTGGGCCAACATGGGCCTTGAGGGAGAAGAGGAGAGGAGGCAAGAGGTGGCCGCGCGCCCCTCCCCCTCCTAGTCCGAATAGGACAAGGGAAGGGGGCCGGCGCCCCCCTTCCTTCCTCTCTTCCTCCTATTCTCCCCCTTCTCTCCTAGTCCAACTAGGAGGGAGTAGGACTCCACCTGGCGCGCCACACCTTGGCCGGCCGCCTCCTCCCCTTGCTCCTTTATATACGGGGGCAGGGGGCACCCCATAGACACACAAGTTGATCCTTGAGATCGTTCCTTAGCCGTGTGCGGTGCCCCCTGCCACCAAATTCCACCTCGATCATATTGTTGTAGTGCTTAGGCGAAGCCTTGCGTCGGTAGTACATCAAGATCGTCACCACGCCGTCGTGCTGACGGAACTCCTCCCCGAAGCTTTGCTGGATCGGAGCCCGGGGATCGTCATCGAGCTGAACGTGTGCTAAGAACTCGGAGGTGCCGGAGTAATGGTGCTTGGATCGGTCGGATCGGGAAGAAGACGTACGACTACTTCCTCTATGTTGTGTGATCGCTTCCGCAGTCGGTCTGCGTTGGTACGTAGACAACACTCTCCCCTCGTTGCTGTGCATCACCATGATCTTGCGTGTGCGTAGGAGAAATTTTTTTTGAAATTACTACGTTCCCCAACAGTGGCATCAGAGCCTAGGTTTTTATGGTTTGATGTTATTTGCACGAGTAGAACACAAGTGAGTTGTGGGCGTTACAAGTCATACTGCCTACCAGCATGTCATACTTTGGTTCGGCGGTATTGTTGGACGAGACGATCCGGACCAACCTTACGCGTACTCTTACGCGAGACCGGTTCCCTCGACGTGCTTTGCACACAGATGGCTTGCGGAAGACTGTCTCTCCAACTTTAGTTGAACCAAGTGTAGCTACGCCCGGTCCTTGAGAAGGTTAAAACGGAGTCTATTTGACGAACTATCGTTGTGGTTTTTATGCGTAGGTGAGATGAGTTCTTACTAAAGCCCGTAGCAGCCACGTAAAACTTGCAACAACAAAGTAGAGGACGTCTAACTTGTTTTTGCAGGGCATGTTGTGATGTGATATGGTCAAGGCATGATGCTGATTTTATTGTATGAGATGATCATGTTTTGTAACCAAGTTATCGGCAACTGGCAGGAGCCATATGGTTGTCGCTTTATTGTATGCAATGCAATCGCGATGTAATGCTTTACTTTATTACTAAGCGGTAGTGATAGTCATGGAAGCATAAGATTGGCGAGACGACAACGATGCTACGATGGAGATCAAGGTGTCGCGCCGGTGACGATGATGATCATGACGGTGCTTCGGAGATGGAGATCACAAGCACAAGATGATGATGGTCATATCATATCACTTATATTGATTGCATGTGATGTTTATCCTTTTATGCATCTTATCTTGCTTTGATTGACGGTAGCATTATAAGATGATCTCTCACTAAATTATCAAGTAGTGTTCTCCGTGAGTATGCACCGTTGCCAAAGTTCGTCGTGCCCAGACACCACGTGATGATCGGGTGTGATAAGCTCTACGTCCATCTACAACGGGTGCAAGCCAGTTTTGCACACGCAGAATACTCAGGTTAAACTTGACGAGCCTAGCATATGCAGATATGGCCTCGGAACACAGAGACCGAAAGGTCGAGCGTGAATCATATAGTAGATATGATCAACATGACGATGTTCACCATTGAAAACTACTCCATCTCACATGATGATCGGTTATGGTTTAGTTGATTTGGATCACGTGATCACTTAGAGGATTAGAGGGATGTCTATCTAAGTGGGAGTTCCTAAGTAATTTGATTAACTGAACTTAAACTTATCATGAACTTAGTACCTGATAGTATCTTGCTTGTTTATGTTGATTGTAGATAGATGGCTCGTGCTGTTGTTCCGTTGAATTTTAATGCGTTCCTTGAGAAAGCAAAGTTGAAAGATGATGGTAGCAATTACACGGACCGGGTCCGTAACCTGAGGATTATCCTCATTGCTGCACAGAAGAATTACGTCCTGGAAGCACCGCTGGGTGCCAGGCCTGCTGCTGGAGCAACACCAGATGTTATGAACGTCTGGCAGAGCAAAGCTGATGACTACTCGATAGTTCAGTGTGCCATGCTTTACGGCTTAGAATCGGGACTTCAACGACGTTTTGAACGTCATGGAGCATATGAGATGTTCCAGGAGTTGAAGTTAATATTTCAAGCAAATGCCCGAATTGAGAGATATGAAGTCTCCAATAAGTTCTATAGCTGCAAGATGGAGGAGAACAGTTCTGTCAGTGAGCATATACTCAAAATGTCTGGGTATAATAATCACTTGATTCAGATGGGAGTTAATCTTCCAGATGATTGCGTCATTGACAGAATTCTCCAATCACTGCCACCAAGCTACAAGAGCTTCGTGATGAACTATAATATGCAAGGGATGAACAAGACTATTCCCGAGCTCTTCGCAATGATGAAAGCTGCGGAGGTAGAAATCAAGAAGGAGCATCAAGTGTTGATGGTCAACAAGACCACTAGTTTCAAGAAAAAGGGCAAAGGAAGAAGAAGGGGAACTTCAAGAAGAACAGCAAGCAAGTTGCTGCTCAGGAGAAGAAACCCAAGTCTGGACCTAAGCCTGAAACTAAGTGCTTCTACTGCAAGCAGACTGGACACTGGAAGCGGAACTGCCCCAAGTATTTGGCGGATAAGAAGGATGGCAAGGTGAACAAAGGTATATGTGATATACATGTTATTGATGTATACCTTACTAGAGCTCGCAGTAGCACCTGGGTATTTGATACTGGTTCTGTTGCTAATATTTGCAACTCGAAATAGGGACTACGGAATAAGCGGACACTAGCAAAGGACGAGGTGACGATGCGCGTGGGAAACGGTTCCAAAGTCGATGTGATCGCGGTCGGCACGCTACCTCTACATCTACCTTCGGGATTAATATTAGACCTAAATAATTGTTATTTGGTGCCAGCGTTGAGCATGAACATTATATCTGGATCTTGTTTAATGCGAGACGGTTATTCATTTAAATCAGAGAATAATGGTTGTTCTATTTATATGAATAATATCTTTTATGGTCATGCACCTTTGAAGAGTGGTCTATTCTTGTTGAATCTCGATAGTAGTGATACACATATTCATAATGTAGAAGCCAAAAGATGCAGAGTTGATAATGATAGTGCAACTTATTTGTGGCACTGCCGTTTAGGTCATATCGGTGTAAAGCGCATGAAGAAACTCCATACTGATGGGCTTTTGGAACCACTTGATTATGAATCACTTGGTACTTGCGAACCGTGCCCCATAGGCAAGATGACCAAAACACCGTTCTCCGGTACTATGGAGAGAGCAACAGATTTGTTGGAAATCATACATACCGATGTATGTGGTCCGATGAATATTGAGGCTCGTGGCGGATACCGTTATTTTCTCACCTTCACGGATGATTTAAGCAGATATGGGTATATCTACTTAATGAAACATAAGTCTGAAACATTTGAAAAGTTCAAGGAATTTCAGAGTGAAGTTGAAAATCATCGTAACAAGAAAATAAAGTTTCTACGATCTGATCGTGGAGGAGAATATTTGAGTTACGATTTTGGTGTACATTTGAAAACCTGTGGAATAGTTTTGCAACTCACGCCACCCGGAACACCACAGCGTAATGGTGTGTCCGAACGTCGTAATCGTACTTTACTAGATATGGTGCGATCTATGACGTCTCTTACTGATTTACCGCTATCGTTTTGGGGTTATGCTTTAGAGACAGCCGCATTCACGTTAAATAGGGCACCATCAAAATCCGTTGAGACGACACCTTATGAACTATGGTTTGGCAAGAAACCAAAGTTGTCGTTTCTTAAAGTTTGGGGCTGCGATGCTTATGTGAAAAAGCTTCAACCTGATAAGCTCGAACCCAAAGCGGAAAAATGTGTCTTCATAGGATACCCAAAGGAAACTGTTGGGTATACCTTCTACCACAAGATCCGAAGGCAAGACATTCGTTGCTAAGAATGGATCATTTCTAGAGAAGGAGTTTCTCTCAAAAGAAGTGAGTGGGAGAAAAGTAGAACTTGACGAGGTAACTGTACCTGCTCCCTTATTGGAAAATAGTACATCACAGAAAACTGTTTCTGCGACATCTATACCAATTAGTGAGGAAGCTAATGATGATGATCATGAAACTTCAGGACAAGATACTACTGAACCACGTAGATCAACCAGAGTGAGATCCGCACCAGAGTGGTACGGTAATCCAATTCTGGAAGTCATGCTACTAGATCATGATGAACCTACGAACTATGAAGAAGCGATGGTGAGCCCAGATTCCGCAAAGTGGCTTGAGGCCATGAAATCTGAGATGGGATCCATGTATGAGAACAAAGTATGGACTTTGGTTGACTTGCCCGATGATCGGCAAGCAATTGAGAATAAATGGATCTTCAAGAAAAAGACTGACGCTGACGGTAATGTTACTGTCTATAAAGCTCGACTTGTCGCAAAAGGTTTTCGACAAGTTCAAGGGGTTGACTACGATGAGACCTGCTCACCCGTAGCGATGCTTAAATCCGTCAGAATCATGTTAGCAATTGCCGCATTTTATGATTATGAAATATGGCAGATGGATGTCAAAACTGCATTCCTGAATGGATTTCTGGAAGAAGAGTTGTATATGATGCAACCAGAAGGTTTTATCGATCCAAAGGGAGCTAACAAAGTGTGCAAACTCCAGCGATCCATTTATGGACTGGTGCAAGCATCTCGGAGTTGGAATAAACGCTTTGATAGTGTGATCAAAGCATTTGGCTTTATACAGACTTTTGGAGAAGCCTGTATTTACAAGAAAGTGAGTGGGAGCTCTGTAGCATTTCTGATATTATATGTGGATGACATATTGCTGATTGGAAATGATATAGAATTTCTGGATAGCATAAAGGGATACTTGAATAAAAAATTTTCGATGAAAGACCTCGGGGAAGCTGCTTACATATTAGGCATAAAGATCTATAGAGATAGATCAAGACGCTTAATTGGACTTTCACAAAGCACATACCTTGACAAGATTTTGAAGAAGTTCAAAATGGATCAAGCAAAGAAAGGGTTCTTGCCTGTGTTACAAGGTGTGAAGTTGAGTCAGACTCAATGCCCGACCACTGCAGAAGATAGAGAGAAAATGAAAGATGTTCCCTATGCTTCAGCCATAGGCTCTATCATGTATGCAATGCTGTGTACCAGACCTGATGTGTGCCTTGCTATAAGTTTAGCAGGGAGGTACCAAAGTAATCCAGGAGTGGATCACTGGACAGCGGTCAAGAACATCCTGAAATACCTGAAAAGGACTAAGGATATGTTTCTCGTATATGGAGGTGACAAAGAGCTCACCGTAAGAGGTTACGTTGATGCAAGCTTTGACACTGATCCGGACGATTCTAAATCGCAAACCGGACACGTGTTTACTTTAAACGGTGGAGCTGTCAGTTAGTGCAGTTCTAAACAAAGCGTCGTAGCGGGATCTACATGTGAAGCGGAGTACATAGCTGCTTCGGAAGCAGCGAACGAAGGAGTCTGGATGAAGGAGTTCATATCCGATCTAGGTGTCATACCTAGTGCATCGGGTCCAATGAAAATCTTTTGTGACAATACTGGTGCAATTGCTTTGGCAAAGGAATCCAGATTTCACAAAAGGACCAAACACATCAAGAGACGCTTCAACTTCATCCGGGATCTAGTCCAGGTGGGAGACATAGAGATTTGCAAGATACATATGGATCTGAATGTTGCAGACCCGTTGACTAAGCCTCTTCCACGAGCAAAACATGATCAGCACCAAGGCTCCATGGGTGTTAGAATCATTACTGTGTAATCTAGATTATTGACTCTAGTGCAAGTGGGAGACTGAAGGAAATATGCCCTAGAGGCAATAATAAAGTTATTATTTATTTCCTTATATCATGATAAATGTTTATTATTCATGCTAGAATTGTATTAACCAGAAACATAATACATGTGTGAATACATAGACAAACAGAGTGTCACTAGTATGCCTCTACTTGACTAGCTCGTTAATCAAAGATGGTTATGTTTCCTAATCATGAACAAAGAGTTGTTATTTGATTAACGAGGTCACATCATTAGTTGAATGATCTGATTGACATGACCCATTCCATTAGCTTAGCACCCGATCGTTTAGTATGTTGCTATTGCTTTCTTCATGACTTATACATGTTCCTAAACTATGAGATTATGCAACTCCCGTTTACCGGAGGAACACTTTGGGTACTACCAAACGTCACAACGTAACTGGGTGATTATAAAGGAGTACTACAGGTGTCTCCAATGGTAGATGTTGGGTTGGCGTATTTCGAGATTAGGGTTTGTCACTCCGAGTGTCGGAGAGGTATCTCTGGGCCCTCTCGGTAATACACATCACATAAGCCTTGCAAGCATTATAACTAAGATGTTAGTTGTGAGATGATGTATTACAGAACGAGTAAAGAGACTTGCCAGTAACGAGACTGAACTAGGTATTGGATACCGACGATCGAATCTCGGGCAAGTAACATACCGATGACAAAGGGAACAACGTATGTTGTTATGCGGTCTGACCGATAAAGATCTTCGTAGAATATGTAGGAGTCAATATGGGCATCCAGGTCCCGCTATTGGTTATTGACCGGAGACGTGTCTCGGTCATGTCTACATTGTTCTCGAACCGTAGGGTCCGCACGCTTAACGTTACGATGACAGTAATTATGAGTTTATGCATTTTGATGTACCGAAGTTAGTTCGGAGTCCCGGATGTGATCACGGACATGACGAGGAGTCTTGAAATGGTCGAGACATAAAGATTGATATATTGGAAGCCTATATTTGGACATCGGAATTGTTCCGGGTGAAATCGGCATTTTACCGGAGTACCGGGGGGGTTACCGGAACCCCCCAGGGGGTTATTGGGCCAACATGGGCCTTGAGGGAGAAGAGGAGAGGAGGCAAGAGGTGGCCGCGCGCCCCTCCCCCTCCTAGTCCGAATAGGACAAGGGAAGGGGGCCGGCGCCCCCCTTCCTTCCTCTCTTCCTCCTATTCTCCCCCTTCTCTCCTAGTCCAACTAGGAGTCCTACTCCCGGTGGGAGTAGGACTCCACCTGGCGCGCCACACCTTGGCCGGCCGCCTCCTCCCCTTGCTCCTTTATATACGGGGGCAGGGCGCACCCCATAGACACACAAGTAGATCCTTGAGATCGTTCCTTAGCCGTGTGCGGTGCCCCCTGCCACCAAATTCCACCTCGATCATATCGTTGTAGTGCTTAGGCGAAGCCCTGCGTCGGTAGTACATCAAGATCGTCACCACGCCGTCGTGCTGACGGAACTCCTCCCCGAAGCTTTGCTGGATCGGAGCCCGGGGATCGTCATCGAGCTGAACGTGTGCTAAGAACTCGGAGGTGCCGGAGTAACGGTGCTTGGATCGGTCGGATCGGGAAGAAGACGTACGACTACTTCCTCTACGTTGTGTGATCGCTTCTGCAGTCGGTCTGCGTTGGTACGTATACAACACTCTCCCCCTCGTTGCTGTGCATCACCATGATCTTGCGTGTGCGTAGGAGAATTTTTTTTTTGAAATTACTACATTCCCCAACATTTCATTCTCTTTCTATCTTCTGCCGTGGTCGGGCTTTGAGTCTTACTCAACTTCACACCTTGTAATATAGGCAAGAACTCTTTCTTTGACTGCTCCATTTTGAACTACTTCAAAATCTTGTCAAGGTATGTACTCATTGAAAAAAATTTATCAAGCGTCTTGATCTATCTCTATAGATCTTGAAGCTCAATATGTAAGCAGCTTCACCGAAGTCTTTCTTTGAAAAACTCTTTTCAAACACTCCTTTATGCTTTACAGAATAATTCTACATTATTTCCGATCAACAATATGTCATTCACATATACTTATCAGAAATGCTGTAGTGCTCCCACTCACTTTCTTGTAAATACAGGCTTCACCGCAAGTCTGTATAAAACTATATGCTTTGATCAACTTATCAAAGCGTATATTCCAACTCCGAGATGCTTGCACCAGTCCACAGATGGATCGCTGGAGCTTGCACATTTTGTTAGCACCTTTCGGATTGACAAAACCTTCTAGTTGCATCACATACAACTCTTCTTTAATAAATCCATTAAAGAATGCAGTTTTGTTTATCCATTTGCCAGATTTCATAAAATGCGGCAATTGCTAACATGATTCGGACAGACTTAAGCATAGATACGAGTGAGAAAAACTCATCGTAGTCAACACCTTGAACTTGTCGAAAACCTTTTGCGACTAGTCGAGCTTTATAGACAGTAATATTACCGTCAGCGTCAGTCTTTTTCTTGAAGATCCATTTATTTTCAATTGCTTGCCGATCATCGGGCAAGTCAACCAAAGTCCATACTTTGTTCTCATACATGGATCCCATCTCAGATTTCATGGCTTCAAGCCACTTTGCGGAATCTGGGCTCACCATCGCTTCCTCATAGTTCGTAGGTTCGTCATGGTCAAGTAACATGACCTCCAGAACAAGATTACCGTACCACTCTGGTGCGGATCTCACTCTGGTTTACCTACGAGATTCGGTAGTAACTTGATCTGAGGTTACATGATCATCATCATTAGCTTCCTCACTAATTGGTGTAGTAGTCACAAGAACAGATTTTTGTGATGAACTACTTTCCAATAAGGTAGAAGGTACAATTACCTTATCAAGTTTTCTACTTTCCTCCCACTTACTTCTTTCAAGAGAAACTCCTTCTCTAGAAAGGATCCATTATAAGCAACGAATGTCTTGCCTTAGGATCTGTGATAGAAGGTGTACCCAACAGTCTCCTTTGGGTATCCTATGAAGACATATTTCTCCGATTTGGGTTTGAGCTTATCAGGATGAAACTTTTTCTCATAACCATCGCAACCCCAAACTTCAAGAAACGACAACTTTGGTTTCTTGCCAAACCATAGTTCATAAGGCGTCGTCTCGACGGATATAGATGGTGCCCCTTTTTAACGTGAATGCAGCTGTCTCTAATGCATGACCCCAAAAACGATAGTGGTAAATCGGTAAGAAACATCATAGATTGCACTATATCCAATAAAGTACGGTTATGACGTTCGGACACACCATTATGCTGTGGTGTTCCAGGTGGCGTGAGTAGTGAAACTATTTCACATTGTTTTAACTGAAGACCAAACTCGTAACTCAAATACGTTTCTCTACGATCAGATCATAGAAACTTTATTTTCTTGTTACGATGATTTTTCACTTCACTCTGAAATTCTTTGAACTTTTCAAATGTTTCAGACTTATGTTTCATCAAGTAGATATACTCATATCTGCTCAAATCATCTGTGAAGATCAGAAAATAATGATACCTGTCGCGAGCCTCAATATTCATCGGACCACATACATCAGTATGTATGATTTCCAACAAATCTGTTGCTCGCTCCATTGTTCCGAAGAACAGAGTCTTAGTCATCTTGCCCATGAGGCATGGTTCGCAAGCATCAACTGATTCATAATCAAGTGATTCCAAAAGCTCATCAGTATGGAGTTTCTTCATGCGCTTTACACCAATATGACCTAAACGGCAGTGCTACAAATAAGTTGCACTATCATTATTAACTTTGCATCTTTTGGTTTCAATATTATGATTATGTGTATCACTACGATCGAGATCCAACGAACTATTTTCATTGGGTGTGTAACCATATAAGGTTTTATTCATGTAAACAGAACAACAATTTATTCTCTTACTTAAATGAAAAACCGTATTACAATAAACATGATCAAATCATATTCATGCTCAACACAAACACCAAATAACACTTATTTAGGTTCAACACTAATCCCGAAATTATGGGGAGTGTGCGATGATGATCATATCAATCTTGGAACCACTTCCAACACACATCGTCACTTCACCCTTAACTAGTCTCTATTTATTCTGCAACTCCCGTTTCGAGTTACTAATCTTAGCAACTGAACTAGTATCAAATACTGAGGGTTTGCTATAAACACTAGTAAAGTACACATCGATAACATGTATATCAAATATACTTATGTTCACTCTGCCATCCTTCTTATCTGCCAATCACTTGGGGTAATTCCACTTCCAGTGACCAGTCCCTTTGTAGTAGAAGCACTTAGTCTCAGGCTTAGGATCAGACTTGGGCTTCTTCACTTGAGCAGCAACTTGCTTGCCGTTCTTCTTGAAGTTCCCCTTCTTCCCTTTGCCCTTTTCTTGAAACTAGTGGTCTTGTCAACCATCAACACTTGTTGTTTTTCTTGATTTCTACCTTCGTTGATTTCAGCATCACGAAGAGCTTGGGAGTTGTTTCCGTTATCCCTTGCATATTATAGTTCATCACGAAGTTCTACTAACTTAGTGATGATGACTAGAGAATTCTGTCAATCACTATCTTATCTGGAAGATTAACTCCCACTTGATTCAAGCGATTGTAGTACCCAGACAATCTGAGCACATGCTCACTAGTTGAGCGATTCTCCTCCATCTTTTAGCTATAGAACTTGTTGGAGACTTCATATCTCTCAGCTCGGGTATTTGCTTCAAATATTAACTTCAACTCCTGGAACATCTCATATGGTCCATGACGTTTCAAAACGTCTTTGAAGTCCCGATTCTAAGCCATTAAGCATGGTGCACTAAACTATCAAGTAGTCATCATATTGAGCTAGCCAAACGTTCATAACGTCTGCATCTGCTCCTGCAATAGGTCTGTCACCTAGCGGTGCATCAAGGACATAATTTTTCTGTGCAGCAATGAGGATAAACCTCAGATCACGAATCCAATCCGCATCATTGCTACTAACATCTTTCAATGCAATTTTCTCTAGGAACATATCACACAGGGAAGCAACAACGCGAGCTATTGATCTACAACATAGATATGCTAATACTACCAGGACTAAGTTCATGATAAATTAAAGTTCAATTAATCATATTACTTAAGAACTCCCACTTAGATAGACATCCCTCTAATCCTCTAAGTGATCACGTGATCCAAATCAACTAAACCATAACCGATCATCACGTGAGATGGAGTAGTTTTCAATGGTGAACATCGTTATGTTGATCATATCTACTATATGATTCACGCTCGACCTTTCGGTCTCTGTGTTCCGAGGCCATATCTGCATATGCTAGGCTCGTCAAGTTTAACCTGAGTATTCTGCGTGTGCAAAACTGGCTTGCACCCATTGTAGATGGACGTAGAGCTTATCACACCCGATCATCACGTGGTGTCTGGGCACGACGAACTTTGGCAACGGTGCATACTCAGGGAGAACACTTCTTGATAATTTAGTGAGAGATCATCTTATAATGCTACCGTCAATCAAAGCAAGATAAGATGCATAAAAGGATAAACATCACATGCAATCAATATAAGTGATATGATATGGCCATCATCATCTTGTGCTTGTGATCTCCATCTCCGAAGCACCGTCATGATCACCATCGTCACCGGCACGACACCTTGATCTCCATCGTAGCATCGTTGTCGTCTCGCCAATCTTATGCTTCCACGACTATCACTACCGCTTAGTAATAAAGTAAAGCATTACATCGCGATTGCATTGCATACAATAAAGCGACAACCATATGGCTCCTGCCAGTTGCCAATAACTTGGTTACAAAACATGATCATCTCATACAATAAAATCAGCATCATGCCTTGACCATATCACATCACAACATGCCCTGCAAAAACAAGTTAGACGTCCTCTACTTTGTTGTTGCAAGTTTTACGTGGCTGCTACGGGCTTAAGCAAGAACTCATCTCACCTACGCATCAAAACCACAACGATAGTTTGTCAAATAGACTCCGTTTTAACCTTCTCAAGGACCGGGCGTAGCCACACTCGGTTCAACTAAAGTTGGAGAGACAGTCGCCCGCAAGCCATCTATGTGCAAAGCACGTCGAGGGAACCGGTCTCGCGTAAGCGTACGCGTAAGGTTGGTCCGGGTCGTCTCGTCCAACAATACCGCCGAACCAAAGTATGACATGCTGGTAGGCAGTATGACTTGTATCGCCCACAACTCACTTGTGTTCTACTCGTGCAAATAACATCAAACCATAAAACCTAGGCTCGGATGCCACTGTTGGGGAACGTACTAATTTCAAAAAAATTCCTACGCACACGCAAGATCATGGTGATGCATAGCAACGAGAGGGGAGAGTGTTGTCTACGTACCAACGCAGACCGACTGCGGAAGCGATCACACAACATAGAGGAAGTAGTCGTACGTCTTCCCGATCTGACCGATCCAAGCACCGTTACTCCGGCACCTCCGAGTTCTTAGCACACGTTCAGCTCGATGACGATCCTCTGGCTCCGATCCAGCAAAGCGTCGAGGAAGAGTTCCGTCAGCACAACGGCGTGGTGACGATCTTGATGTACTACCGACGCAGGGCTTCGCCTAAGCACTACAACGGTATGATCGAGGTGGAATTTGGTGGCAGGGGGCACCGCACACGGCTAAGGAACGATCTCAAGGATCAACTTGTGTGTCTAGAGGTGCCCCCTGCCCCCGTATATAAAGGATGAGAGGGGGAGGGCTGGCCGGCCAAGCTTGGAGGCGCAGGAGGAGTCCTACTCCCACCGGGAGTAGGACTCCCCCCTCCAATCCTATTCCAACTAGGATTCCTTAAAGGGGGAGAGAGAGAGAGAGAGGGTGGCCGGCCCCTTCTCCTAGTCCTAATAGGACTAGGGGGAAGGGGGAGGTGCGCAGCCCTTGTGGGCATCCCTCTCACCTTTCCACTAAGGCCCATGTAGGCCCATTTGGCTCCCGGGGGGTTCCGGTAACCCTCCCGGTAATCCGGTAAAATCCCGATTTCACCCGGAACACTTCCGATGTCCAAACATAGGCTTCCAATATATCAATCTTTACGTCTCGACCATTTCGAGACTCCTCGTCATGTCCGTGATCACATCCGGGACTCCGAACAACCTTCGGTACATCAAAATGCATAAACTCATAATAACTGTCATCGTAACGTTAAGCGTGCGAACCCTACGGTTCGAGAACAATGTAGACATGACCGAGACACGTCTCCGGTCAATAACCAATAGCGGGACCTGGATGCCCATATTGGCTCCTACATATTCTACGAAGATCTTTATCGGTCAGACCGCATAACAACATACGTTGTTCCCTTTGTCATCGGTATGTTACTTGCCCGAGATTCGATCGTCGGTATCCAATACCTAGTTCAATCTCGTTACTGGCAAGTCTCTTTACTTGTTCCGTAATACATCATCTCACAACTAACATCTTAGTTATAATGCTTGCAAGGCTTATGTGATGTGTATTACCGAGAGGGCCCAGAGATACCTCTCCGACACTCAGAGTGACAAACCCTAATCTCGAAATACGCCAACCCAACATCTACCATTGGAGACACCTGTAGTACTCCTTTATAATCACCCAGTTACGTTGTGACGTTTGGTAGCACCCAAAGTGTTCCTCCGGTAAACGGGAGTTGCATAATCTCATAGTCATAGGAACATGTATAAGTCATGAAGAATAGCAACAGCAGCATACTAAACGATCGGGTGCTAAGCTAATGGAATGGGCCATGTCAATCAGATCATTCAACTAATGATGTGACCTCGTTAATCAAATAACAACTCTTTTGTCCATGGTTAGGAAACATAACCATCTTTGATTAACGAGCTAGTCAAGTAGAGGCATACTAGTGACACTCTGTTTGTCTATGTATTCACACATGTATTATGTTTCTGGTTAATACAATTCTAGCATGAATAATAAACATTTATCATGATATAAGGAAATAAATAATAACTTTATTATTGCCTCTAGGGCATATTTCCTTCACCCCCCACCTTAGTACCGGTTCAACATGAACCGCCACTAAAGGGCCACCACGTGGCACGAGCCAGCGCCGGGGGCTAGAAGACCTTTAGTGCCGGTTGGTAAGGTTTAGGGGGTTTTGGATTCATGATTTCTTTTTCCTTTAATTTTGTGTTTTCCATTTAATTCTTTTTCATTTGCTGGTATTTTACGATACTATATATTGTACACGTTATGCATATATATAAATAGAATTTCTCGTAGGACAACACTATTCTAATTCCAGGATTAGAATAGTTATTTGGATCACAGCATCCCTATATAGGGCCCGACAGAACCCACCTGGTCCTGATCCCGATTCAGCCGCCCCAGCCCCCTTCCTCGCCGCTCCTCCCCTCGATCACCGGGCTCCCCCCGTGATTCCTGCCGAACTCCGCCAGATCCAACGCCTCCCCTCCGTCTCCAGCTCGTGGCTGACCGGATCTAGCGCCCCCTCTCCGTCTCCACCTCCTGGCCGGCCGGATCCAGCTCTGCCGCCTCCGTCGCCACATTCTGCCCGACCGCCGACGCGGGCGAGCGAGTGACGGTGGACACCGGCGCGAGGGAGCCCGCGTCGCCTGGAGCGGCGAAGCCGCTAGACTTTCTGCCAATAACAGCCATGGACTTCCGGAAGCCTCCTCCTCGGTCCATTGTCACCGCCCGACGGCTTAGCAGTGGTCATGAAGGCCAAGGCGCAACCTACGGCGAACAGCGCGCCCAAGGAAGCATGTCAGCGGCGGAGGCCGCATCGGCGGCGCCTTCAAATCTAAGAACGGTATATGAAGTTCCTCCCCGATCTTGCGGATTCCTTCAATATTCCCTTACCTGACCTTCTTGCTTCATGCAGGTGAACTTCGCGCCCTATGCAAGACATGTATTGCCATGCGGTTCCTCTCCCAGCTCTTCGACAAATTGCTCTCAAGGTGGCCTATCAGCTGCTGGAAAAAGGTTGGCCGAACTTCTAGCCAGGGTATGGTTGAACTTCTTCCTTCTGTTTGTTATTTTCTTACAGCTATGTGAAGTTCAGGTGGTGTGTGAGCGTTAGTCTAGGCTACAAAAGTTTTTTTATATCTGCCTGCTTACAGCCATGTGAAGTTTAGGTAGTGTGTGGGCATCAGTCCAGGCTAAAAACAGTAGAAAATCTGCCTGCATTCACATGTAAAAAGCCATGTGAAGTTCAATTATTAAGTGTATAAGAGTTCAGGTTGGTATGTATCTGGTTCTGTGCAAAAAAGGAAAAATAGAACATGCATGTGATCTCGCATGAAGGTCAGGTTGGTATGCACTAGTGGTTCAACCATTCAAACTCATGAAGGTTCAGGTTTTTTAACTGTAGACAGTATTTCCCCTTTGCAAAACCAGAAGTTCAAGCTATGGAGAGTGCTCAGTTCAGGTACATATAAGTAATCAAATAGTGTAGAATTAACAAAATGTGAGGTTCATTCTGTGAAGGGTGCTCAGTTCAGGTACAAAAGTATTGGAAGATGCTCAGCTCAATTAAGAGTGTGACGCCTGCCTAGGGTAAAAAATATGTACATGAACATCACTTTTATATGAGAAGTTCAGGTTGTGAATAATGCTAAGTTCAGTCACAAAGATATAGGCAGATGTAACTTGTGTGCTAATAGACATTTTTTTCATTTATGTCAGCAAGACGAGAGACGCATGAAGAAGCTTAGAAGTTCCCAGCAGCAAGTACACAATCCTAAGCATGTACGCGTTGCACCACCCCCTCAATGGGTCACACCTCAAACGCACCAACAACATTGCCAACCTGCTCCAGACCAAAAATGAATGACACCCGAAACACATGGAGACTTCCAAGATGTTGGGTCACAGCCCTATCCGCGCAACTTTGCGCCTCCACCTAATTGGGTGACGTCGGAAATCCCCCGCGGATTCTTTTTATCCACCAGCAGACTCCTAAGCACACCGATGGAGGAGGGGGGTTAGCTCAAGTCCTGCGTGTAACTCTGGAGGTTATCCTGGTGTGCCTCGTCAATGCCAAAGGGAAGCAACTAAACCGGATCCCAGGACAAATCCAACAGGAACACACGCACGGAGGAGAGTGCTCTGCACACTACCACCATTGGATCCTGTTGCTGCTGCTACTACAAGTCAGAATTGTACGGGACATAAGATAGATGGATTGCTTCACAAAACAAAAGAGCAAACCAAGACCAGGATCGCAATACCTCCACAACCACCTCAAGCAAAAAGGACGCAAACAAGAGAGAGGCCATCTTCAGCCCTCCTTCCTCCTCGTGATCCACTCCTGCATCCTGCTATGATTACTCCGCCGTGCCCCATCCCAGAGGGACAGCAGCAGACTCCGGTGGAGTTGTGATCATACATGCACGTAAGTGATACAAAATATTTATATACGCATCTTGTATTATCTGCAAATTTTCTGCTCCCTCTAGGATAACAAGTTCATAAACTGCATTTTAACATGTCGTTTAGATTATTTTTTCTTTTTTTACAGACGCCGGATCTCCCAGATTATCTAATACCAAGACTAAATATGTGATTCCAAGATGTAGAGAAAGCAAGGGAATTTTATAACAGATACGCCAAACACGTTGGTTTTGGAATCAGGAAGACGGGGGGGTGACAACCACAAGTATTTTGTTTGCGTGTTCCAAGGGATACACACATCTTTTGTTTTAGAGGCTAACAGGAAGCGAAACAAAACATCGCGGAGGACAGGCTGCAATGCAAGAATGAGGGTGACGGTGCAGGAGGAAAACACATGCGTGGCAGTGGACATTGAGTACAATCATAATCACCAACTCATGCAAACTGATGACATGCTGCTATTCTTGCACTCACACAAGAATTATGACCCCACTATTTTGGAGTACGTAAAGCTCCTGCAGTACCATGATGGATAGATCCATGAGGCCCCCCTTTGGTCAATGAAATTGTTTGAAGGATAGGTCCATGATGCGCGTCCTTTTTGAAACTTTCTACCTCTACTTTTGAACCTAGGAACGCATGGAGATTAAGATGATGTGTTATTTGTACTACAAAATATCACACAACAAAAAGATAAGCAAAAAAACATGGATGAAAATTTATGCACATCCTTATATATGATAACTTAAAACAATATTCTTTTGCTTCATGAAGGGGAAAATTTATATTGATCGACCATCCACATGCATCTCTTGACCTATCAGAATGATTGTACTATGTGGAATGCTACGCCAAGATCATCACCACCCCGACTATTGAAAATAGAATAACAGAGCTCAGATGGTAGCAAAAAAGAAGAGCTACAAGTGCCTTCTTGGTACGTATGGCGAATCTAGAACGAAAGTAGAGGGTAGGCTCAAAGTTAGGACACAAATCTAAAGTATAAAAAAACAACGGTTATATTTTCATCTAATTTAAATTTAAACATGGCATACAAATAATTTAAATTCATGTCATAGATCAAATATCACGCCATTCATGAAATTCCTTGCTTCTCCTAAAATTAATAACGAAAGTTTAAAGTTGTGGAATGTGAGCAACAAAAATTGATCAACCGCGGTAAGATTGTTAGAATATGGTGTACCTTCCTCGGTGTAGATTATGTTTAACTTCAGTGAAGCGGGTGAGGAAATCCAAATAGGCCTTTAACTAAAGAGTCTAGGTTCTGCTACCTCTTGAGCATGCGTTGATTTTCCCTTGAAAAGGAAAGGATGATGCAGCAAAGTAGCGTAAGTATTTCCCTCAGTTTTTGAGAACGAAGGTATCAATCCAGTAGGAGACTACACGCAAATCCCTAGTACCTGCACAAACAATTAAGAACCTTGCAACCAACGCGATAAAGGGGTTGTCAGTCCCTTCACGACCACTTGCAAAAGTGAGATCTGGTAAAGATAATAAGATAAATATTTTTGGTATTTTTGTTGTATAGATTGAAAAGTAAAGATTGCAAAATAAACGGCGACAGAAATAGCTAGTTGACGAAAGATTAATATGATGGAAAATAGACCCGGGGGCCATATGTTTCACTAGTGGCTTCTCTCAAGATAGCATATTTTACTGTGGGTGAACAAATTACTATCGAGCAATTGATAGAAAAGCGGATAGTTATGAGAATATCTAGGCATGATCATGAACATAGGCATCACGTCCGTGACAAGTAGACCGAAACGATTCTGCATCTACTACTATTACTCCACACATCGATCGCTATCCAGCATGCATCTAGAGTATTAAGTTCATAAGAACAGAGTAACGCATTAGACAAGATGACATGACGTAGAGGGGTAAACTCAAGCAATATGATATAAACCCTATCATTTTATCCTCGATCACAACAATACAATACGTGTCATTTTCCTTTCTGTCACTGGGATCGAGCACCGCAAGATTGAACCCAACACTACTAGGAAAAGGGCTGCTAGTGGCGCACATGTTTTCGCTACTAATGGCGCACTACAGGTGCGCCACTAGCACCACGCCATTAGATTTTTACTAATGGCGCACCACTGGTGCGCCATTAGTATGTGGTATATTAATGGCCATTAGTATAGCCGACAGTACGCCATTAGTATCTGGTATACTAATAGCGCACCACATAGAAGTCGCCATTAGTAACAAATTTTTTAAAATTTATTTTTTTAGAATTTTAAAAAAAATCATTTTTTTATCATTATTTCTTAATCTCAAGTCATTATGGCTTAATCTCAAGTCAAATCGCACTCTGTGGTTAAACTTCTCGGAAGGTCACCCGTCCTTACACTACTCCAGCCCAAGCACGCTTAACTTTGCAATTTTATCCAGCCCCAGCACCAGCTCACTTCACAGGCACTTGTTGATATATCTGTCATATCAATTCTATTAAACCTTCTTGATGTCTAGGACTTTGTTCATGTTCATGAGTAAGATGAAATTTTTAAAAAATATTTCAAACTTCCCGGTCATATTACGTATCATATTTTGAAAAAAAAATCATTTTTTTAAACCATTTTTTCTGTTACTAGTGGCGCACCTAGCAAACGGTGCGCCACTAGTAAGTTTGAAATTTTTTCCATTTTTTACCTCTAGATCTTAAAAGCCCCATAAATTTTTTTTTTAGGTTTTTGGGGATTTTGAAAATGTTAAATTCGGATGTAACTTTTTGAGTAGATGATTTTTCATACAAAAAACTTTTTAATCCGAGTTCGTATGTAAAAGTTATGCCCATTTTACAAATTCCAGAGAGATTTTACAAATAAAGTCGAAATTTATATTTGTAAATTTTCCTAACAAATAGACCACATATCACATTTTTGGGCCAAGTTAGTAATGGTGCACCGTGGGAGTGATGCGCCATTACTAGTTGAACTAGTAATGGTGCACCACACACACGGTGCGCCATTACTAGTTGTGAAAAAAAATTGAAAAAAAATTACTAGTGGCGCACCGTGGATGTGATGCACCATTACTAGTTAAACTAGTAATGGCGCACCATCCACTTGTGCGCCATTACTAATTTTGAAAAAAAATGAAAAAAATGAAAAAAATTTACTAGTGGCGCACAGTGGATGTGGTGCGCCATTACTAGTTTAACAAGTAATTGCGCACTATCCACTGGTGCGCCATTACTAGTTTTGAAAAAAAATGAAAAAAAATTGTTACTAATGGCGCATCGTGGGTGTGGTGCGCCATTAGTATTCAGACACTAATGGCGCACCATGTGCGCCATTAGTATATAGTAATGGCGCACCACATGTCTGGTGCGCCATTAGTGGCCATATCATATATAGCCCTTTTCCTAATAGTGCAAAGCTAAGCACTTCTCCCATTGCAAAAAAGATCAATCTAGTAGGCCAAACTAAACCGATAATTCGAAGAGACTTGCAAAGATATTTAAATCATGCATAAAAGAATTTAGAGAAGAATCAAATATTGTTCATAGATAATCTTGATTATAAACCCACAATTCATCGGATCTCGATAAACACACCGCAAAAAGTATTACATCGAATAGATCTCCAAGAAGATCGAGGAGAACTTTTTATTGAGATCTAAACAGAGAGAAGAAGTCATCTAGCTAATAAATATGGACCCGAAGGTCTGTGGTAAACTACTCACACATCATCGGAGAGGCTATGGTGTTGATGTAGAAGCCCTCCGTGATCGAATCCCCCTCCGGCCTACTAGATTGCGGCGGTGGAAAAGGTGTTTCGTGGCTCTCCCCGAAGGTTTCAGGGTATAAGAGTATATATAGGCGAAAGAAGTAGGTCGGTGGAGCTGCGATGGGCCCACGAGGGTGGGGGCGCGTCCTCCTGCCTTGTGGACGCCTCGTGGCTTTCTTGACCTCCACTCCAAATCTCCTGGATTGTGTTTGTTCCAAAAACGATCCTCGCGAAGGTTTCATTCCGTTTGGATTCCGTTTGATATTCCTTTTCTGCGAAACACTGAAATAGGCAAAAAAACAACAATTTGTACTGGGCCTTCGGTTAATAGATTAGTCCCAAAAATAATATAAAAAAGTATATTAAAGCCCATTAAACATCCAAAACAGATGATATAATGGCATGGAACAATTAAAAATTATAAATACGTTGAAGACGTATCAAGTTCTGATCTTCCCATCCAGAAATGTAAGGTGCATAATTGTTCATGTAACTAAAGTCTGAACTTTTATACAACTAGAAGCTGATCAACAATATTGACTAAGGATGCAAAGAAAAGTTGTATTGCATTTATCTCACAAATTTATTTTGCGTTATCAAAGTGCTTCCCTATTTCATGGGTTAAACCAGTGCAATGGACACTTTTGAAAATCTTGCAATTGTCTAGATAAATATTTAATAAAAATTAAAAATGGCTATAACATGATAAAATAAAAGAAACAAGTAGTTCAAAATTTTCAAGGAGTTACATTATTTCCAAGGATGTGCATTTTACAGAAGCTCCTATTTGGCGCGTGAGGCGCTGGCGAACATGCCAGCACGCACCGCCTCTCCTCCCGCGGACCCCTATTAGGCCGCCCATTAGCGGGGTTGGACGCCCCAGTTTTTCTGTTTTTTTTGCCTTTTTATGTTTTTTTTCTTCTTTAAATTAATTCTAAAATTCAAAAAAGTGAATTTTCCGAAAATGTTCCAGAAATCATAAGATGTTCGTGGTTTAAAAAATGTTCATGATTTTTAAAAACATTATTTGCATATTGAAAAAATGCTTGTGAATTCAAAAAATAATTATGAATTCCACAAAAACATTCATTGATTCAAACATTGTTGGCGATTTCAAAAACCTGCACGTTGATGAACAAAATTTAAATTCGATGGACATTATATTGAATTTTTCTGAATCAATTTTCAATCAAACAACATTTTTTCAATATGATACACATTTTTCTAAGTTTCAAGATAATTTTTGGATATGATGAACATTTTTTGAGTTTTATGAACAAATTTCGATTTGAAAACATTACATGAACATGTTGAAAATATTTTAAAAGTTTGTTGAAATTTTTTTAAATATGATGAATTTTGGGTTCAATAAACAAAAATTGAAATTCAGAAAATATTCAGCAATTTGAAAATAATGTTCCCAGATTTCAGAAAAATGCTCATCAATTTGTAAAAACCAAAAAAGAAAAAACCAAAAAAAGGAAAAGGAAAAAAAACAAAACTAGAAGAGAATGGAAAAAAAGCGGAAAAAAACAAAAGGAAAGGAAGGGAAAAAAAACCTGTTTGGGAAGGTTTTGGAACCTTCGCAAAGCTGGAAAGGAGCAAAAATACAGGCTGGCCCACTTGTTCGCACGGGGGAGCAACTACGGTGCACGCGTTCCTGCTCGCCCACGAACTACGCGCTGAATAGGTGAACCCAAAAAATTTAAGGGAGCAACTAACAAACGAGAGCTCGTTCTGAAGCCCCACAAGGGTCACCTTGGGGTGGGCTGAGAGCGTGCCGCTTGGCGTGCTCTTAGCAGCCGCCACGTGTCATCTCTGGCGCTCCCTTCTATTATTTTTATTTTATTTTTCTGCATGCGTTTTCGGCTTTTTAGATGATTTCTTGGCTTTTTGGTTTCTCAACTGTCTTTCCTAGCTCTTGCAAAAATGTTTTTTATGTGTGAAAAAAGCTTTTTTTTGCTTTCGCGAGAGGCATGCCTCTCAAAAACGAATAATAATAATATATTTTTTACTTTCGCGAGAGACACGGATTTGCTTTCGCGAGAGACACGAATTTACTTCCGCGGGAGACACGGATTTGCTTCTGCGACAGGAACGTCCGAGCCTCTCAGAAACGAAAAAAACGTGCTTTTTTTCTTCCGCGGGAGGCACGTCGGAGACGAAAATAATGTGTTTTTTTACTTCCGCAAGACACACTGATTTGCTTCCGTGAGAGGCTTGGCTGTCTCTCGAAAATGAAAAAAACGTGATTTTTTTATTTTCACAAGAGGCACGATCGTGCCTCTCGAAAATGAAAAAACATGTTTTTTTATTTACTTCCATGAGAGTTGTGAATTTGCTTCCACAAGAAGCATGGATTGGCTTCCGAGAGAGACATGGTCGTGCGTCTCAAAAACGAAAAATTACATTTTTTTTACCTTCATGAGAGGTATAGATGAGAGGCACAGTCATGCCTCTCGGAAAAAAAATGTGTTTTCTTTTTTTATACTTCCATGAGAGGCACGGGTTTGATTTCGAGATAGACACAGATTTGCTTCCGCGAAGTATGGTTGTGCCTCTCGAAAATGAAAAACACGTTTTTTTTTCCATGAGAGGCACGGATTTTTTAATGAAAAAAAATTCATCAGAACTTATCAACATGGTATCTAGTTTTTGAAGATCTCGACGCAAAAAATCAAACAGTGAAAACTATTCGAGATTTGGACGCGGGGTTTAAGAGACAAAACATTTTAAATAAATGGATGTATGAAAAAAATCTCATGTTGGGACAAGTGGCGTACATAGATGGGAGTGGCCTTTGCAATGAGTGATTCTTAATTATTGATTTCGGCATCTTACTAGTACAATGAGAAAAAACTCTAAATAATACCCCTCCGTTTTATTTACTCGGCATATTAGCTTTGGTCGAAGTCAAACTTTGTAAACTTTGACAAAATTTATAGACAAAATTATTAACATATACTATAACAAATCAATACATTACTATTAGATTCATTATTGAATATACTTTCACATCATATAAATTTGCTATTGTAAATGTTCATATTTTTTCTATAAACTTGGTCAAACTTTGTGAAGTTTGACTTCAGTCAAATCTAATATGTAGAGTAAATAAAAACGCAGGGAGTACCGAAAAAGGTAAAAAAAAATGGGGAATGACATTATTCGCGAGGAGTAGTTCTTACACCTGAATTTTCAGTGTTTTTTTTGGAACATTTGAATTTTCAGGTAGACTGCGGTCATTCCAATACAAAACCTTGTAATGACTTGAATTTATAGGCCCACGGCCCACCAGATCGGGCAATACCTCCTCCGCCGGCCGCCCCACCACATTTCCCGACAGAGCTCCGGCTGGGCGGCAGCGATCTTGACCGTCTCCCGACTCCCAATGCCCCTCTCCCACCCGCGCGCTCCCGTGCCTGAGCATTGTCCTTTCCCGCCGCCACCGCCGCCGCTGCCGTCTCCGGTAGCCCACTGCCGCCCTCAACCTCCGAGAAAGGTGAAGCTTCTTCTTTCCCTTCCTCTTGTGTGCATTCCTGTACTGTCACAGTTCACATTTGTATGCCCACTTAGTTACCTACGCCTGAGTAGGATTTTCAGCACATGGATTGCTGGCTGGCACAGATCCGGCAACGAGACGGGGACTAGTTCAGTGAGGATTGCTTGCTAGTCGAATTCACCAATACTACTACAAATGCACGCGCCACGATTACTACTACTCCCTCCTTTCCTAAATATAAATCTTTTTAGAGATTTCAGTGCGGACTAGATACGGATGTTTATAGATGGATTTTAGAGTGAGATTCGTCTATTTTGCTCCTTATGTAGTCCATATCGAAATCTCTAAAAGGAGATATATTTAGGAACGGAGGGAGTACACGGTAAGTGGCAACTACTTTTTCCATTAGTTGTACTCTACCAATCTGCAGTCTGTTGTGGAATCTGATGTCATACCCTGCCCTGGTAATACAAACATGTCGACAGTAGCAAAACACCAGTAGCAAAGGTAATTAAGTCAAATGCGTCATATGCTAGTCGCTTGGGCATGTTGGTTGTTCCAGGAGCACCAATTTCTGATACGCTCAAATGCCACCACAAGTTGACCGGTGGCTTCCTGCCCGGTCTGCCAACTACCACATTGCAGACAGTTCTGATGTCTCACGTGACAACTACACCAAAGAGCTTAACATTAGACTTCTTATTGAGCTGAAAATCAAGTGTCATATAGTACAATACAATAGGCATTACTGCAGCATATTAAGTCTCATTGTCCAAAATAAATACATTCAGAATTGCTGTGAAACAAATCTCTAGATTTGCGGCATGGGGTGGCCCGGAGACGAAACAAATGGCTTGGGGGGCATCGTTAAACTCTGCAAGGTTCCTGTCAACATGTTCAACACTTTTGGCATCGATGGGCGATTTTTTGGGTTCCACTGAATGCACCATAGTGCCACAATGGCCAGCTTTCTTACTGTATCCTTCTCTTCTTGCGTCATTTCCCTTGATGATTCCAGTTCTTGCTCCGTGCTTATTTTCTCATATATCCATTCTGGGATGTAAACCTCGTTTTGGTTCTCAATCCATGGATCCGAGTTCCTCCTACCGCTCACCATTTCCAGCACCAGCATGCCAAAGCTATAGACATCGGACTTACTGGATATTCTCCCAAAGTTCCGTGAATATAGTTCTGGCGCAATGTAACCCATTGTTCCTCTTGCTGCAGTCAGTGTGACGATGCTATGATCTCTTGTACACAGCTTCGCAAGCCCAAAATCAGAAATCTTTGGATTGAAGCTGTAATCCAGCAAGATGTTGTGAGGCTTGATGTCGAAATGGAGGATCCGCTGATTGCACCCTTGATGCAGGTATTCGATTCCTCGTGCAATGCCCGATGCTATTTCCAGCATTTTGTTAGGTGCTAATAGCTCTCGACAAATATCTGATTCATGTGCAAATATATATTTCTCAAGTGATCCGTTCGGCATGAATTTGTAGATAAGAGCACGCCTTGTTCCATCTGAGCAGAATCCCAAGAGGCGGACCACATTAGCATGGTGGATCCTACCAATTGTCGCAACTTCATTCATGAACTCTTCCCCATCACTCTTTGAGTTCTCCAGCATCTTTACTGCCACAGGTACTCCATTTGCCAGCTGACCTTTGTGTACGCTTCCAAATCCACCCTGACCCAGTCTATCTTTGAATCGTCTTGTTACCTTTTTAACTTCAGAGAATGTGTACCTTGTTGGTTTTGATGTGCCATATGCCTTGAGAAACATTTCGATCTTCAGACGTACCTCTTCATCAACCTTTGATTTTAGGGATCGATAGAGTGCTGTGGCTGCCGTCAGCAAGAGAACCACAAATGTGGCTACCGATGATGTTGCTGAAAACAAGAATGCAGGCAAATAGCGAGTTTTACTTGGATTAAAAAAATCTTGCTTTCATGTCTTTCCTCTTATATTAGATAATAAAAAAATGCAAGAATAAGAGTGATAAACAAAAATATGTATGCATAATACCTGCAATGACTTTCACACGTGAACCTGCATGTAGGAAATAAGCGATTTAGATTTGGCGTGGAAAAGAACAGAATCCAGGCAATTTCTATTTCTTTTATAAAAGAGAGAAAGGGCTACTGATTTATTTTTGTTAAATAAGGACACCAACTCATGCCAATTCTTTGTTGATGGAATTGAAAAGAGATTCAATTCATGTGGGTGGGGCATTATAGCAGTGTCCACATGACAGTAAACACTTACTTAAATTGGGCATTGCTACAATTCTTGAACAAGTGAGAAAACTAACAGCTTAAGTTAACAAGATAAGCACCATAAATCCGTCTTGATATAATATGTTGAATGTAAATCCGACAGATATATTTGAACCAAGAGCAGCACATGTAGGTTTATCGTATTGACATATTGATTTTAACTTCCGAACTACTGAAGAGCATGCTAGGTTCACAAAATAACATAATGATGAAACTATTTGCATATATCTGAACTTTCTTGGGACATCATTTTATTTCTTCAGTAATAAGTTCAAAAGTATGAGCATCACAAAAATGCAGTTTAGTTGGGCTGGAATTCAGGCCTTCTTTCCAGAAGGTGTCATTGGTTTGTCTGCATAATCATGAAGGTTTTTCATCCCTGAGCTTCTTGATAAAGCTGTTCAAGCATGATTATTTCCTAAATATGGTGAATAGTGTGTTTAATTGTTTAGAGATTTTTTACCCTGTAAACCAGCCTGTTTATCAGAAATTTTGGAGCTAAACATAGTTGCTGTTTCTGAAACAATGTGATACTTTTGTGGTAAGAATGTAACTACAAAACAGGATACTTTTCATCTTGTATATGCTATCTGTATGGGGGAGTATCAGAACCATGTGAGTGAAATAGCAAATGGTGTATAAAAAGAACTAGTCTTTATTTGGATCATTTAGGTACTCTTGTCAAAAAATATTTAAGGCATGCAATTTATTCAGAACAAATCCTTCGATGCTTAAGAATTACTAGAAAGAATACCTTGGCGCTTGCAGAATGCTTGCCTGCGTTGTGAGCTGAATCCGCAGGGATGCCTGTTTTGCTCGCAGCCTAGACAAATGTCGGTTATGGTAGGAACTGACCAAGTCAAGGTTGTCTCACCAAATGCAATGACCCTTCTGGCTCTTTCGGCAAATAACACAGCATATTTGATATCATAATCCCACGGCGTTGAAATACCGTTTGAAACCACTGTGCAGTCTAAGGGAAGAATATACATTGGTTCACTACCGTCCATCAAATACATGAACTGGCTTGTGTTGCTCAGGCAAGAGATTGGGCCAACAATACTGTCCCCCATACCTGGTGTCGTACCGGCCTTCTCCATTCGTATCAACTCTCTTGAACAGCGTACCAGGATTGCAGTTTCACCCCCGTAACTGTCAGGTATGTATACACTAGTTGATAGATTGGTGGTAGTGATGTTCTGAAGCGGGCACCTAGTCCATGATTCTTCTAGCGGGATAACATTCAGAACACCGAAATTGTAGTAGATTGAAGTGACCTTGCATAGTCCAAGAATTGGGTGAAGTAGGATTGTGTCTGCTTCCATTGAGCATGCTAGCTCCAAGCCAGGTGCTCCACAATACTGGGGGCTGGTGGCAAGGCGGAACGGAAATCGGATCTCTGTTCTGCCATCACCGCACCTGAATGGTGGGCAGTTATGGACCTTATGGAAGAAATCCCCATCACCACTTGCTGTGGCTCTGTTACTTCCATGGTTAAGAACTGAGAATAACAGAGCTACAACCAAAGCTTTGAACATTTTCTGTGGAAAAAAGTGAAGATTGGAGGCAATGAGATGAAGCTAGGCCTACAAATCTGAGCTTCTTGTAGTGTTGAAATCATAAAGAACGAAGACACTTTGACTTGTCATGCTACCTTGGCATTGGTGACTGTCATTAAATAGTTGGATGGATTCCAACTTTTCTTCCATGGAGGATGCTTCTTGGATGTTGCCTATGACAAGTCAAAGCCTATCTTCCGTACAAAGCCAAAAGCTCATGTATACTAGTTTGACCAACAAGACCACATGACTGGATACCAGGCCTGACTATTCTTTCTCTTGTTTGATTGTGTTCATCAGTCCATATATGCACCAGGAAATCCATATACAAGCCTTCTTGGGTGTTGCCAATGACAAGCCAAAGCCTATCTTCTCTCTCTGGTTGCAGTTTCTGCCTCAAATTAGATTAAGCTGTTTATCTTCTCACCAGTCCCTGTTATAACTTGCAGTAACTTCCATGAAAAGATGTCTAGTTCAAACATCCTAAATCAGACTTCGGCGATTGTTGTTATCGACATGCATTTCTTGAGATGTGTAAATTACTACTCCCACCAAACAAAATTATTTTGGGCAGCGGTGGTCATAGTATCTGCCATAAGTATTGTGAAGTTCATTATCGGTATGATTCTGCAATCCTAAGAACTACAGCTCCATAACTGTATACATCTAACATGATTCTGCAATCTTGTTTATGCAGTGTTTGCAATACTTTACTATCCAGATTAGCCCAATCCTAAGAATTACAGCTCCACAATTGTAGACATCTAACTCGATTCTGCAATCTTGTTTATGCAGTGTTTGCAATAGTATCCAGATTAGTGTTTGCACCATTGTCCGTATTGACCTTCCTTGCCTACAAGTACTGGCAAACAAAGATATCAGTTGACGCAGTTGAGAGGTTCCTCCAGATGCAAGCTGGGCCAAGGAGGCTTTGGGTGTTTGCACCCTTGGCCCAGCAAGGTTCGCTTACACAGACATCACTGCGATCACTAGCCACTTCAGAGACAAGCTGGGCCAAGGAGGCTATGGGTCCGTGTACAAAGGTGTGCTTCCTGGTGACGTCCATGTTGCCATCAAAATGTTGGTCAGTTCCATGTCCAACGGAGAAGAGTTCATCAGTGAGGTGTCCAGCATCGGAAGCATTCACCATGTCAATGTAGTGTGTCTGGTGGGTTTCTACTCGGAAGAAATGAGGAGGGCTCTTGTTTACGAGTACATGCTCCACGGATCTCTTGAGAAGTACATCTTCTCGCCAGAGAAGAGTTTCTCCTGGGACAAGCTCAACGAGATTGCTTTGGGGATCGTGAGAGGGATCGACTACCTGCACCGAGGGTGTGATATGCAGATACTACACTTCGACATAAAGCCTCACAACATCCTGTTGGACAGTGACTTCATCCCAAAAATCGCTGACTTTGGACTGGCAAAACTGTACCCGAGGGAACAGTTGGTTACATAGCTCCCGAGATGGTGTCCCATAGCTTTGGCGCCATATCTTCCAAGTCTGATGTCTATAGCTTCAGGATGTTGTTGCTGGAGATGGCCGGGGGGCGGAGGAACTTGGACCCACAAGCGTCAAGAAGCCAGACATACTACCCGTCATGGGTGTACAATCAGCTGTCTCGGCAAGAGGTGGGTGAGATCTCGGAGGCTGTTGGTATCCATCAGGTCGAGAGGAAGCTGTGCATCGTTGCGTTGTGGTGCATCCAGATGAAGCCAGACGATCGACCGGCCATGAGCGAGGTGCTAGACATGCTCAAAGCTGGCATCGATGGCCTGGAGGTGCCTCCCGAGCCTTTCTTCTGCGGGGACGAGTTTGCCCCTGCTGCAGATTCTTCAGTATTATCAGAGATAAGTACATTCTCAGAGTGAAATACCTACACGTCGTAGGTTTGAGAGTGTAAGATTGTCCTTGGTTAGATTTGGACCTACCTACCACAGAAGGTTCTGTTGTGTGCAATGTGAAGAAGATACTCTTTTCCTTAATACGAAGAGAAGACATCGACAATGATGATGCAAATTGTAAATGTGAACCTAGAGAGAACTGCTTTCTGTAAAATAATTCTATTGGCGCTGTTGTTACTGTTTCTGTACAATTTCGATCTCATTCAGTTGAATATTTGAATGGCAGTGCATTGTGCGATGTTGTAGTATTTTTTACTAAAGTGTATTCTTTTATGGGTGTAATTGCACAAAATTTGCATGGATTTTTGGTGTTCTTGGCAGGAAGAGATGGCGTGATGATCATGCCGGGGTTTCATATCCTGCGAACGGATATGAAACGTTTTGCTGCAGGAGCAATCATCATTCCTGCAACACATGTAAGTGCAAAACTTTAATCATTTCACAACAGAAGTTAACTGACACTCCATGGATTGTGCACAGATAGAAGGAGCTGTATCATCAAGAAGAAGAACCAAATCGCGGACAGGCAAGATCTGCTGCAATTTGGAGGTTACTGAAAGCTTCGCCATTCTTCTTATGCTCTGTGTCACAAACCCAAATCTCTGTTTGTTATTTAACTTACACACCCACACAACCTGTGGCGTCACCCATAGGCTTCTCTCTTCTCTCCTGCGACGCAAGGTTGATTTTCCTCTCAAACATTCACACAGAAGGATCGGAGCTACTCCTAGCACTTGTTAATTACTAGGAAGTTCAGGAACTCTGTTTCAAACAAAAGTTCAGACATGGAGGCAGGGAGGGATATATAGACAGAGTGTTGTGCTGTGCTGTTTGTTGCTAGTTCAGAAAAGATCATAATCTGCCCTGTTTGTCGTCGTCGGTCGTGGTTAGCTCCGGTGAGGAGCAAGACGAGCATCACGAGAAGGGAGCAGGGTACGAGTGAGAAGTAGCAGCGGTATCTTCGCTGCTGCTGCTGTTTCACGTTCATCCCTCTCAAGCGTTCTGACATAATAGAGTAGCTACAGAACCGGTAGTGTGCAGTACGCCAGGGTCGGGCTACGCAACCTATGCCCAGCAGGATACGGTGGCCCAGTGAAGTGGAGGCCTGGTGAGAGCCCCGCTGGATGCAGGCACGGCAGGGGAACGGACGGCGCCGTGTCTTCCTCCCATCGACTTCTGGCCTGCAACGTTGAGATCATCATCGAAAATGGTAAGCAAGTCCAAAAATGATGTTCCACACGTCAAGTTCAGAAACTCCAAGTTTGAGCTTGCTACTCCCAAGTTTTGAAATGGGCTGCTCCATCATGGTTCTTGAAGCAAAAACAAAGCATGTCGCCTCCATCCTTGAACTCTCAAGTGTCAACTGAACCTCTACCGAATCCTGTACACATTGCACCACAAAGTAGTTACAAACCTATCTGCCTTTCTTTTCTGAATTTTGCCGTGATCTGGTCTAACATCAAATAAGGCACATTTTATTTTTATGTAGCTCAAATCCTGACCGTCGACATTGTTGGTCGTGTTAATGGTGGGCGGATACGCGGCAATGGCAGAAGCAACCTCAAGTGCCAAGTTTGCTCCAAATTCAGGCATGACACGCTACAATGCCGCAACAGCTTTAATCATGTGCTCCAGCCCGAGGATCATCGTGAGCGTTCCGGCGACGCCGCACAACTGGTTTGTACACTATGGACATGAACTGGTACACATGATTAAAGTGGTTGTGGCACTATGTCTGAACGAATGGGGATCAAACATTGGGCTTGAGGTTGGTTCTGTCGTTGCCGCGACCGCGGTATCTTGCCTCTGTTACCAACTCAAATACAACGTTTTGCTGTGCGATACCCCATAGGATTTGCCTTGAGGTCTGGCGAAGTTGAGCCTGGTGAGGGTCCCTGCTGGGTGCAGGCATGGCAGGGGAACAGACGCCGTGTCGACCTCGGATCGACTTCTGGCCTGCAAATTTGAGATCATCATCGAATCATTCAGGAAGAAGAACACAGGGCTACTCTTGCACAGTGCTAGCAAAGTTACGTGACCAAGGTAAACCACAAGTAATGAGTTAGGGCTAGATATAACCAAAAACACTGGAGGCGATGATGTATCCCGATGTTCACTTCTTTGGAGGGAAACTAGTCACTGTTGGAAGGGGAGTAAATTGCAAAAAACCATCGCAATTGAGGACCCTAATTCAAAAAACCATCACCATTCGAATTTTTTTCAAAAAACCACCGCCATTGTGCTAACAATTTTCAGAAAGCACTTATCACTGGATTATCACTGTATTAGAGACGTTTGACAAAAAACTGACCGCTGGGTCCCATGGTCAGGTGCCACATAGCGAGGACGAGATAACGCCGCTACTAAACAAAACCGGCCCACCTCCCACCTCACGCATCTCTCCCCACCCCGACTCACCCTTTGCTGCCGCCCAGGATCCAACTGCCGGCGGTGCCCGCTGCCTGAACGAGGAGGTCTCACATGGCCGGGTCAACGAAGACGGCACACCGTCGCTGCAAAGTCGCCGCGGCCTGGCACCGTGCCGCAACTGCCCCGTCGCTCCATGACCGCCGCCACTCTCTATGTCCCGGCGACAGATTCGAGCACTGCCGGCTTCCGTGCGCCGCCCGGCGACGAATCCAAGCGGTGTCGGCCCCGAGCGCAGCCCCGACGGCGGATCCGGGGCGATGCGACCTCCCCCTGTGCCAGCGGGCATGCCGACCGCCGGATCCAGCACGCGGGAGGGCAACGGCGGATACCAGCTCGCGACGGCAGCAAGCACCAGGGCCTCTCCGGCCTCGTCCTCCCGCCTGAGCCCCCACCTGCAGGTCGATGGGAGGGACATCCAGTGGAGACCGTCGTGGCTCCCCGCTGCACACTGCTGTGCGCCAGGGCTCCTTCACTTCGTGATCTCGCCGGCGTTGTGGGGCAGCTCCTGGGCATGAGGAGATCCAGCCCGGCTCCACTCCGATGGGCATGAGTGGAGGCGGTGGCTGCCACCGCCGGGGGACGCAGGCGCGCCTGCCGCACCGCGCCGCCCGGGCCGGCCACGACCAGCCACCTCGCTAGCTGTAGCCTGCCACTTGCTGCTTCCTTCGCTTGCCGCCGACCTCCAGCGATCCGTGACATCTCCGACGACAGATCCAAACGGCGCCGGCCACTCAGGCAGTTCTCTTTCCTTGTCCGGATGCCGCCGGCAGAGAGCTCACAAACTGCTCGATGGAATGCCGGAGAAAGGGACGAAGAGAGATAGGAGATGCTGACAAGTGGGCTCACATCAAGTTAACGGTCCATGCGGACGGCGTCAATTTTTCATGCCATGTCATCACTTGCAAGTGGGACCCAGCAGTCAGATTTTGCGTCAAACATCTCTAATCCAGTGATAAGTGTTTTCTGAAAACTGTTAGCACAATGGTGGTGGTTTTTGAAAAAAAATCGAATGGTGGTGATTTTCTGAATTAGGGTCCCCAATTGTGGTGGTTTTTTGCAATTTACTCTTGGAAGGGTGGGTGTTACCATAAAGGCACACCAACACCATGAAAGCTCACCTTCTTTTCGTTGAAATATCACCAAAAAGGTGATTGCAAACCACTGATGGTATACCTTGAGGCGGCCTCCAAACCTTCACAAACGATGGGAAAAATGACAAATCATTTTCTCACCGAGGACTCCTACCACCTAGGAGTCTCCAATCTGCAAGAGTAACAAGATCCATCAAAAAAACAAGGGGGGTCACTTTTTGCTTTGGTTGGAGTGTAGATCGGGCACTTGTCTTTCAGTCCCCCAAAATCAACAAGTTTGAGTGAAATGGGAGGAACATCTCCAAAAAAATTGAGTTACAATCGATGAAGAAGTTACCACACATCCTGGTCACGGGAAGAAGGGGGCTATTTATAGCTAGCCCCCAAATCGAACCATTGCCACACATTTCTGCATGGTCTGGAAGTTTCGGGCAGCCCCTGAACTTTCGGGTCCTGAAAGTTCGGAAGAAGCATAGATAGTTAGCTCCTTACGGGGACGCCGCGGTGAGCGGCGCTACAACTAGAGGAGAGCCATATGCGAGCGGTTGAGGAAGAAGGACAGAGGCGAGCGGTAAGTATAGTGTATGGAACTTTTTTTAGTGTGTTCATGCAAGGGATTCCATGTCGCACAATACGGTTTGTACGGCTACGCGATGTCCGCATGCTCAATACGATTTGCGCGATTACACGATGTACATAGTACCCCAAGGAAATCAAATATATATAGGATATATATTTGATATTCTGTGATTTATGATTCATGGTTGCTCGTAGTTTATTCAATGCCCAAAGCTGGGCGTCTTTCAACCAACCAGTTGCTTCCCCACCCGCCCGATCTCATTTAAGTGTGTGATCTTGACCGTCTAATTCTTACAATGTATAATCCCTGACCCAATATTGTTTTCTACATATTCAACATCATCGCAACATTTTTCTTCATGGTGCATAAAAAATGGGCACAATTTAGACACCTCATATAGCAAAATAATAATAATAATCAAGGTGTGCATTGCAACAAATCCCCATTCCTTGGAACAAATCCATTTTGAAAAGTCATAACATATGCAACTAGAAAATCAATCTAAGCAACATTGGGACTAGAGTATGTAACATGTAAAAAGAATCACAACATGACAACCCCCCCCCCCTCTCCCCGGGCCCCACTTGTAACTTGCCTACAAAAACCCTAAGTGTTTGCAGTAGACAACAA
>NC_057809.1:612766929-612779133 GCF_018294505.1 Triticum aestivum
ATATTCAATTCGCCAACACAACATAAAAAAAAACACAAAATCCACTAACCAATTCGGGGCTCAATGATGATAAATCCAACTAGCCGAACCTTGTTGGAGCCAGATGAGGCAAGCTCTATAAGGATTTAGAGGTTACTAACACTTTGACATTCCTCTTGTTTTCCTTAGTACAAATACAAAAAGATCTTTAGCTAAAGAACATGTACCGAGCAATAGGTCATGGTCTGCGGTTGGACTAGCCTTTGCCTTGTAATAATAATATATTCCTAAGCATGCAATGTCACGGAAATATTTTTCCTCTCCTGATTAAATAGGACGTGGCTAGCGGGCGCCCGTGCGCTCGGTGGTGGGATTGAGCGCTCTTCCAAATATGGAAAGAGCAGCTGATGCGCATGAGGTAGTTCATTAAAAAGGAATCTTATGCCACGTGCATTTATTTGTGGTTCCAAAAAATTAAAAACCTGTAACTTTTGATTTAAGCGTCGAAATTCAATTTCGTTTTCACAGCTGGGTTTCTCGCGACGAGATCTTCAAAACTAGATCTCATATAGATAGGTTTCGTCGAACTTTTGTTTCGAGGCAACTTTAGGTACGATTGTGGCAACTTTAGTGATATAGGAAAGCAACTTTATTTTTTTGTCTAGTAGGACTGGCGTGTTAGGTTGGTTTGTGTAAAAGTAAGAAAATTACACAAAACATGATGCACCTTTAATGCTATAGATAAGTAACTTCATTGCACTATGTGTATCAATGAATTTTGCTAACATTATCATGACTTGCCTATCATGGTTGCTCAGTTGCCTACTATGGATATTCAGTTGTCTATCATAGATGCCCAGTTGCCTATAATACTACGAAATTGGCCTACAATTGATGTCCAGTTACCTGCTATTGATAATTAGTTACCTACCATTGCTACTTAGTTGTCTAACTTTGCAAATTAGTGACCTACACTATTATAAAGTTGCTTATCATTGTTTTTTCTAAGTTGCCTAAAACATTATGAAGTTGCCTATCAGTGATGCTCAGTTAACTGGCATTACTGTTTCAGTTGCCTACAAATCATTAATAAGTTGTCTATCAATGTTGCTAAGTTGCCTATATATGAAACTAAGTTGCTTATTACCACATTGAAAAAGTATTGTATGCAACTCAGGATAATGTTATCCTACTAACTAGTCATGGCAGGCAACTTAGGACGATGTTAGGCTACCTCAAAAAGTACGTTTCCTATAGCACTATCAACTTGGAGATGAAACTAGTTATGGTACATTACTTGTGTTATGCACTCGAGTGCCTCACAAAAATGTGAGCAACTTTTGGGTGTATTTATCAACTCTAGTGCACTCACCAGACAACTCATGTATACTCTGACTTGGTATCTAGAAAAAAGAAACCGCATATGAAAAGTCTAAGTTCATCATTGATGGGGCTATTGGAGGTAAAACAAGTACAATAACTTTAAGATCGTTATGCACTCGAGTATCACATAAAAGTTAGCAACTTTTGGGATGTTCTTGTGCAACTCTAGTGCATTCAACAAGCAACTCACGTGTGTTTTCCATCATTATCAGGAAATTTCAATGATTTTTGTGGGAAACTCATGCCAAAATTATGAACAACTTGTGTAGGTTTGCGGGCAACTGTCTAATCCACCCCCTATAAAACTTCTAATCACCCCCTATGCAAATTCTCATATGTCCCTACTTATGCAACCAGTCAAAACCCGTGACTTGGCTAGCCAACACCCGCGCGCTCAGTGGGCAGACTCCCCAAAAAAGGGAAAAAAGGCTATCATACCATCCACCCCCACATAGTTTCAAATTTTGAAATCATGATAGGCAACTTATATCCGACAAAAACTTTTCAACATTGTAGGCAACTTAGGTCCCTTGATGGACTACTTCCATAGTATTTTAGGCACTAGGGGATTTAGGAAACTTCATAGCAATATAGGCAACTTGTTTTCTGAGGCAGACAACTTAGAAACCATGTTAGACAACTTTCTACTCTACGGTAAGCAACTTTCACAATATCGTAGGCAACTAAACTATCTACAACTTAGTTTTCGATGTATGCAACTTAGCAACTAAGGTAACCATCTATTAGACTGATGCACACAACTATTAGTAGGCTAGTAGGTGAATTTACTAATACACGACACAGTTCATCTAACATCGAAGTTGCTCTTGTTTAGCATTAAAGTTGTCTCATTTAGCATCAAAGTTGCTTTACAAAAAACATCAAAACATATTCATATTGGATCTAGTTTTGAAGACGAACCCAATGGTGAAAACGGATCATAATTCTAACACGTGATCTGAAAGTTATAGCTTTTTAAATCTTCTCGTACTGGAATTAATGCATGTTATATCATCGTTGGGTTCATATGGTTGGTTGGGCGAGTTGAAGAAAAAATGGTGTACTGCAGTAGAGGAATCTTTCCATATATGTGCAACTTAGAATGATGTTAAGCTACTCGCTAGTCATGGAAGGTAAATTACGATATTATTAGCCTACCTCGAAAACTAAGTTGCTTTTAATTCTATCAACTTGGAGGCGAAGCTAGTTATGGTAGAACGCTTGCTAGTTATGATGAAAACTTAGAGGTGAAGCTAATTAACCTGATAGTATGGTAACCAACTTTGAAGGAATTTTTGATAATAGACAATCATACTACACAGACTAACACGAAGTTGCTTCTCTATAGAACTAAAGTTGCTTCTTTAGTATCCAAAGTTGCTCGGAAAACAAGTTAGTCAAAACATACTCATATGACATCTAGTTTTGAAGAACTCGTCATGAGGAACCTAGCAGTGAAAACAGATCTTAATTTCGATACTTGGTTCAAAAGTTATAGATTTTTAAAAATCTAAAACACACATTAAATGCATGCATACGGGATCTTGGTAAGAAAATCGCGGGGCGGGAGGGTGCAAGGATATGGTGGGGAAACAGGTGCTTTTCATATGAGTTAATCCTCTGTGTGGGCCGTGAGAGTAGGCGGGTTTAATTGCACTATGCATTAGTGATCATGTGGGGAAGGAGATTAGGGAGACACGAGCGTGTGCTCGAGACAACAAAGAAGTGCAACTGCGCGTTTAAGTATTTAGGGATTAAATAATATAAACAGTCTCACAAACAGAATACAGTCCAAATAGCAGTCGTGAAGGAAAAAATACACCAACTTACTAAACCGAGAGTAATTTTTTCAAGAGTACACCAACTTACTAAACCAGTTAAGTGTGACATAGATGATGGGAATATGTACCTTGGCAGTAGGGTTCACTGATAGGCGGGGAAAATGATAATATATTAATCCGCGAGGCAACAGTTTCCCCGGCTATTAATATATCTTTAGCCTTTCCACAAAAAGAAATTATATGCAGATTCCAAACATGTGCTCCCTCTGTCTCAAAATTCTTGTTTTAGATTTGTCTAAATACGGATGTATCAAGTCACGTTTTAGTATTGGATACATCCGTGTCTAGACTAATCTAAGACAAGAATTTCGGGACAGAGGGAGTATGTATGAAAGTTCAACGGATGCATCATGTGTAGTATGATCAGTGCCCATCATCCTCATCTTGCCTCCCACATGATCGATTGCGAAATGCAGTTGAACCTTTGCTGCGTGTGTACCTTTACTAGTGAAGTAGTGGTCTCTATAAACTGAGATACTGGAGTAAACCAAACCCAAAATTGTTGAGCTGTGCTACCCTCCCGTCGCCATGGTCTTTGGAAGCCATGCCGTGGATTGTTGTCTATTTGTTAAGCTGTACTACCCTTCCGTCGCCATGGTCCTTGGAAGCCATGCCGTGGATTGTCGGTTGCCACTGCGCCATGCCACGGCGCATGTCTGTTGCAGCAGCTTATGGTATGCTGAGAGGAGACGAAGGTGCAAGAGGCGATGCCCCAATAATGCCAATTTGCTACAGTGGATCCTGAACCGGACAAAGTTGTTCTCTCTGGTCCGAACTCGGAAGTGTCAACCAGTTGATACCTTTCGACCAGGTTTGGAAGGCGGGATGTTAGGGGACACGGGATGGGCATCTCGCGAGTGGGTGCAGTAGTCATGCCTAGACTTGAAACCATTTAGACAGCAACACGAGTTTGTTCGTACATCTGAAATGTTGACCAGGAACCAAACTGAATTTTATTTGTTCAAAGCTGGACACACAAACACATTTGCACTACTGTTTGTTGGAGAAAACTAAGCAGAACTAAATACTTTTGTGATTGATTGATCGAAACCTACTTACCAAGTGGCAATCTCTTTTCAGTAACCTCCAGAGGAGGATAGAAGCATATGTTGTGCATACTAAAATATGGGATGCCACCCTAGGCTCTGGAATTCAAAAGCATCCAAAATGGAAAGGCCGTGCCTGAGCTTTCACGGGCTGCACTTGCTGATAATTCAAATCACGCAATGAGGAATACTTGTCACTTGCCCTCATGATCAAAAGTAACTATGAGAATAGCAAAAGCTTATCAACTCTTCAATTTTCCAGTTTATAAATAACCTCTAAATATTTACAGACACACAAAATGCAGAATAACGAAATAACTATATATGTTTAGCCAATTTAAATTGTGCTATCAAAATAAGTAAACTAAACCTAAAACTATATATACTATGTCTGTTTATTCATAGATCAACTGACATACTTCCTGATCATCAGATGAGAACCCACAGTTTCAGCAATTCAAATGTCCAAACAAAGCATATGCAAGTTATAGCAACTCTATTGCCGACTATATGAGTACGACCAGAGGCAACGAGAGCAAGGTATCTTCCTTGTCGGGAGCATATCAACATAACAGGGACGGTAAGGAAATGCACGCCTGATGCCATGAGCATGTTGGCAGGGGTCCCGGACGAGCCTCTCGCCTAAGTACTGCATTCTCGAGGTACTAAGGTGGTATGCCATGGCAAAACTGCTGGTATTGAGGAGGAGCACGTCCTTGTGTGGATGCAGACCCATGATCCCGCGTAGGGCAGGCCCCGCGTAATTGGCACATTTGTCGATGTCGATGTCGATGAAGTTATCCTCATCCGAGTCCCACGAGTGCTCGGAGCCCTCTATGCTCTCGGTTTCTTCCTCTTCGACACCATTGTCATCATCATCAACTTCATCAGCAGTGTCATGGTGGCCCTTCTCATCCGCCAAGCCTTCCACACTATATCCGTGCTGGCACAAGATGACACTTTTTTTGCTGGTTTTCACTGCGTCCCATGTTACCCTTGGCTTTATTTTCGCTAAGGTCTCATAGGAAACCATGTACGGATCAAGGTCTGCCTCATGTTCCAGCATCCACCCTAGCAAGCCATCGGATGATTTTGCAAGTGACCATACTTGAAGCTGACAGTCGTCGAGCGCCGCATACCGAATCCCTTTCTCCTGGCTAGCCAAGATGGACCTCGTTGGCATTTCATAGAAGCGCGCATCATGGGCTTCCCCTGGCAGCTGGACCAGCTCGTACGTACATTCGAAACAGTGTAGGATCATGAGGATATCGTTGTGGCAATGCACATAGAGCGATCCGTGCCAATACTCAGCCGACCACCATATTTTCTTGTATTTGTCCCATGGTGTCATCATAATGTCGTAGAGGTGCTCGGGGGCACAACGCCCTGGCAGGAATTCCCGGGTCTCCCATTGATTGGTTTGTGACGAGAACACCAGTAAAGATACAACATTATCCTTTGCCTCCTTGACCCCTTGCGAGTGGACATGAAATTCTTCATGTTGCTCCGGCACCGCAATCTTGGCATCTTGTGACGACGCTTGCACACATGGTCTTGATGGTGCCGATGCCTCTTGTTCTTCATGTAATTGATCTTCTCCAAATAATGTGCGTAAGTGCAGTTCCTCGGTGATCCACATATGTTGCATTTCACCGTGCGTTTGGACCTTCTCAATGGGAAAGAAGAACACCTCATAGTGCCGCGACACAACAGGGTCGAAGGCGAGGAACATGCCCTTCATACAGCGCGGCCATGGCGCCTTCGACGGTCGTGGCAACCGCTCCCATCTAGCCGTTGCATGGCGAAGAAAGAAGACTCGTAGTTGTGGGATCCGTAGACGTTGGTGAAGATGCCGGGAAAGGCGTGCGGCGGGAAGTAGTAGGGCAGGAGGAGCCTCTGGCCGTCGACGATGGCGCGCCATGCGCGGCAGACGAGCCGGGACTCGGTGAGGGCGCGGCAGGGGAGGCGGCCGAGGACGTCGATGAGAACGTCGTAGGGGAGGCGGCAGAGGCCATCGCCGTCGCTGGCCGCGTCCATCTGGCCGGCTGGCAGGCGGGCAAGGGCACCGAGGGAAGAAACGTGGACGAGATCGCTGGATCTAGAGATGAATAGAGGCGCAAGGAATAGCAGCCACGCCCCTGACCTAGGCTTATTTTTATTTTTATTTTATTTTTTGATTTGAAAACCCCTGACCTAGCCTTATAATTTGGAAACAAATGAAGAGATTTTTTTTTTGAGGGATGAACTTTTTTTGGGAGGGATGAAGAGACTCTTTGTTGTGTACTGTACTTGTGTTGACTGCCGATCGAGTCCATACCCAGTTTTTTTTGACAGATGTATATACAAACAGCAATGTACTACTCCGGGTAACTCGCAGACGCATTTGGTCCGCTCGTAAAACGGACGAAAACGCACGCCGACACATACCCAAAATTCGTTTCCTCCCTTTCCGTCTGGACGCATTCCCAGCTCATATTTGGGCCGATTTCCGTCCACATGGACACGAGATGGACGCGCCGCGCGTCCGCCCGATGTCCACCTCGGACCCGTGTGTTGGCTGCCAAACCATTAATGTGACCCACCCACCTCGGGCCCGCATGGCAGCCATTGGAAGCGTTCGGAGTCTACGTTTATTTTAAATTGAAGCGTGCCGGGGGGAGGGGGCGGCCGAGGGGGAGCGTCAAAATGCAGGGAGCGGCCGACGGGGAGCGGCATGCCCGTTGCGTACGAGAGGAAGAGGAGCGCCGGGAGCAGGAGGCAGAGGAGCGTGCGCCGCATAGTAGAGCCGCCGGCGTGGCAGGAGGTGGAGGCGACGACGTGCCAGCAGGACTTCCCGTGGGCTACGCCACGGCCGGACTTCGTCGACATCACCGGCTCCGAGAAGAAGGGTGACGCCTAGGGGGCTAGGCCTCTGTGCTGGATGGCTGGGAGGCGCCTTTTTTTAGTTTTTAAATTTGTGTTTAAGTGGACCTTGGCCGGCCGTTTTAATGATTAATTTATTTGCAGGTTTAATTTGTATGGCTATTTTTTTAAAATCCCGCGGACAATGGGTCGGCCTCTCTTGGGCTCACCGGCCGACCCAAACCAAAAAACAAGCTGCTCGGCCAACCCAAACGAAAAAAGGCTGACAAAATCCGCATCCGTCTACGACGGCGCGTTGGAGTTGCCATAACATGTTGAAACCATGCAGGATTTCATGTAGCTTTTCCAGGATTTTTATGATGGAAAGATAACAATTAGCAGCATGAATGGGTCTTTGATTACCTTAATTCCAAAAAAGTTGTCACCTAAGGGCCCCAATGATTTCAGACCCATCTCTTTGACAAATACTTGCTTAAAGTTTCTGACAAAACTTTTAGCTAATAGATTACAGAAGGTTATCCTAAAATGCATCCACAAAAACCAATATGGGTTCCTGGAGTCCAGGTCTATTCAGGATTGCATTGCTTGGGCACTTGAGTACATACACCAGTGCCACAAGTCTAAAAAGCCAATTTTGATTGTCAAGTTGGATTTTGCCAAGGCTTTTGATATAGTTGAACATGATATCATTCTTAAGCTTCTGCATCACAAAGGTTTGATAGCAAATGGATTGGCTTGATTAGAGAGCTTTTATCCTCTGACACTTCTTCTGTCATTCTGAATGGAGTGCATGGAAAACAATTTATTTGTAAAAGGGGAGTAAGGCAAGGTGACCCACTCTCGCCCCCTTTTGTTTGTTCTGGCAGCTGATTTATTACAAACTTTGGTCAATAACATGCTGAGAAATGGAGAGATTCCATTGCCTATTGAAACTCATGATAAGGATTTTCCTATAATTCAATATGTTGATGATACTCTCCTCATTGTGCCTGCTGTGGACTCCCAGCTTTTGGCTCTCAAGGAAATGCTACAAGACTTCCATGCCTCCACTGGACTCAAAGTCAATTTCCATAAATCATGTATATTGCCTATAAATGTGGATGAGGCAGAAACAGCAAGATTGGCTGTTGTGTTTGGTTGTCAGGTTGGAACCCTCCCATTTACCTATCTTGGGCTACCTGTTGGCACCACCAAGCCAAGGATTCAGGACTTAATCTCAGTGGTGGATAGAGTTGAAAGAAGGTTGTCTGCTAGCTCATGCCTTCTGAATCAAGGGGCTAGATTGCAATTGCTAGAATCAGTTTTGTCTTCTTTGCCCATATATTTCTCTGCAGTTTATGCCTGCTTGCTGGTATCATCAAGCAAATTGAAAGAATTATGAGGCGGTGCTTATGGAGAGGCAATTCTGACACTCCCAGACAGTCATTAGCAGCATGGCCTTTAGTTTGCAGACCTAAAGACAAAGGAGGCATGGGAATTGTTAATCTTAACATCCAGAACAGAGCTCTTCTTACCAAGCATCTATATAAGTTTTATAACAAAGCAGACATTCCTTGGGTCCTCATTTGGAATACTTATTATGATGGAGTTGTACCCCATGGAACAGTGTTATGTGGTTCTTATTGGTGGAGGGATATCATCAAAATCAATGAAGCTTTCAGGTTGCATTCTGTGGTTACCATAAATATGGAAGATTCTGCTCTTTTCTGGTTTGATGCTTGGATATTTTTAGGATCATCTGTTCCTCTCAGGGAGAGGTTTCCCAGGCTTTTCTCTTTTGCCATTGATGATAAGATATCTGTGAGAGATGTTATTAATACTCTAGATATGTCTGAACTTTTTCATCTACCCTTGTTGCCAGAAGCAATGGAAGAGATGATCATTGTGCAGACTGGTCTTCTGGAACTAAATGCAGATGAGAGCATCAATGATTTTTTGTCTTGGACACCTGGCAAAGGGAAATTTTCTGCTAAGAGCCACTATATGATGCATGCTCATCTCCCTACTGATGCGTCGGCTAAATGGATTTGGGAAAGTAGGTCAACAATGAAGATCAAAGTGTTTGCATGGCTAATGCTCAACGACAAGCTCAACACCAGAGATCTGCAGGTCAGGAGGCACTGGAGGTCACCTCAAGGGGACAACACATGCCCTTTATGTCATGCCCAAGCTCATGAGGACAGAGATCACCTTTTCTTCACTTGTCAATTTAGTACAAGGATCTGGAACTATTTGCAAATTCAATGGCTAGCTGGTCTGTCTCCCAGAGAGTGTTTGATTGCTGCAAGGCAAAGTTTTGGCCAGCCTTTCTTCAAAGAGGTGGTTTATCTGGCTGCATGGAACATCTGGTTGCTAAGAAATGGAAGAATCTTCAGAAATGAGAGACACACCTTTGCAGCATGGGGGAGAAGCTTTATCCATGATATTACACTGTTGTCACACAGATTCAAGCCCAACCTGAAGCCTATGTTGTTAGATTGGATTAATTCTTTGCCCTAATTGGCTTTCCATTAATGCTGTAAATATGTATTTTTGCATGTAAATATGTACATAGGCTCATAGGTAAGTAGTTTTCTTCTAGCTTTTCTGGTACCTTTTGTATTTTGTTGGTTGAGTTTTAATAAAGTACTATGGGGCTGTTGCCTCACAGTTTCCAGTAAAAAAACATGTTGCATATGCATCACCAGATAAGCCTGAAGAAGATGAGTGTCGGTGTCAAAACCGGCGGATCTCGGGTAGGGGGTCCCGCTATGCGTCTAAGGTCGATGGTAACAGGAGACGTGGGACACGATGTTTACCCAGGTTTGGGCCCTACTTCCTGCTTGATTGATCTTGATGAATATGAGTATTACAAGAGTTGATCTACCACGAGATCGTAATGGCTAAAACCCTAGAAGTCTAGCTTGTATGACTATGGTAATGTGTATCTCCCTATCCGAACTAAGCTCTCCGGTTTATATAGACACCGGGGAGATCTTGGGTTACATAGAGTCGGTTACATAGAAAGGAATATTCATAGTTGATCGCCAAGCTTGCCTTCCACGCCAAGGAGAGTCCTATCCGGACACAGGTATAGTCTTCGGCCTTCGTGTCTTCATAGCCCATCAGTCCGGCCCATGGATAACAGGCCGGATGCCCGAGGACACCTTAGTCCAGGACTCCCTCAGTAGCCCCTGAACCTGGCTTCAATGACGAGAAGTTCGATGCACAGATTGTCTTCGTCATTGCAAGGCGGGTTCCCCTTCCTGAACTCCAGGATAATCTTCAGACACAATGACTGTATCCGGACCTGTAACACACACCACACACAACCGCAGAGAGAATATAATACTTCCACGAGTCCAATCCGCTGACAACTTTTTACAACATGACATCACGTTTGTCCGGTCATAATTCCGAACCGTTTTTCTGCCGCTCCACATTTCGAGACGCGGTGGCCATTCGCACGTCTTGTCGAAGCAGAGATCATATCCCCTTATTGCGGGATTCTCATCAATACGGTCATGGGTAACCCAACTTGACGTTTGCATTGGCCTTGGGAATAGGCGAGTTTCGAGGCAAATGGGGAGGCGTTCAATATTCACTGCCTTTATAAGGGGATAAGGATTCCCTTCTTCCCCCACGCCTTCTCTCTTTCTCCGCCCTTCCAATCTCGTGTTGGGAAACGTAGTAATTTCAAAAAAATTCCTACGCACATGCAGGATCATGGTGATGCATAGCAACAATAGGGGAGAGTGTTGTCTATGTACCCTCGTAGACCGTAAGCGGAAGCGTTTATCAACGCGGTTGATGTAGTCATACACCTTTATAATCCATCCCGATCAAGTACCGAACGTACGGCACCTCCGCGTTCAGCACACATTTAGCTCGATGACGTCCTCGCCTTCTCGATCCAGCAAGAGGGGCAAAGTAGTAGATGAGTTCCGGCAGCACGACGGCGTGGTGACGGTGTTGGTCAAGAACAATCTCCGCAAGGCTTCGCCTAAGCACTACGAAAACTATGACGGAGGATAAACTAGAGGGGACGGGGTTGCCGGCACACGGCTTGGTATTTCTTGATGTTTCTTGGGTGCTAGCCCTACCCCTCTATTTATATGTTGAGCCTTGGGGTCGAAACTTGGAGTAAAAGCCTCCACAAAGTCGGTTTCACCCGAAAGGCAAGAGTCCTTCTCGGACTCCAGGGCCAGACGCCAGGGTTCCCGGCATCTGGACCCAGACGCCAGGGGCCCCTGGACTCCGCAAAACTTCCTTTTGCGCTTTCCAAAAACCTTGTGGGCTCTCCCCTTTGGCCCAAATAAAGTGTTCTCATACCCAAACATTTCGAGAAACATCCGGAACCCCTTCCGGTGAATTCCGGAACCCTTCTGGAGATCAAACACTACTATCCACATATCAATCTTTACTTCCGGACCATTCTGGAATTCCTCGTCATATCTGTGATCTCATCCGAAACTCCGAACAACATTCGGTCACCAACATACATAACTCTTAGTACTATATCATCAACGAACGTTTAAGCGTGTGGACCCTATGGGTTCGAGAACTATGTAGACATGACCGAGACACCTCTCTGGTCAATAACCAATAGCGGAACCTGGATGCCCATATTGGCTCCTACATATTCTACGAAGATCTTTATCGGTCAGACCGCATAACAACATACGTTGTTCCCTTTGTCATCGGTATGTTACTTGCCTGAGATTCGATCGTCGGTATCTCAATACCTAGTTCAATCTCGTTACCGGCAAGTCTCTTTACTCATTCCGTAATACAGCATCCCGCAACTAACTCATTAGTTACAATGCTTGCAAGGCTTATAGTGATGTGCATTACCACTGGTAGAAAAAGGGCATGTAGTCCCGGTTCGTAAGGGCCTTTAGTCCCGGTTCTGGAACCGGGACTAAAGTGTCGGTACTAATGCCTCTCCCCTTTAGTCCCGGTTCAATCCAGAACCGGGACAGATGGGCCTCCACGTGGCCTGTGCGCGGAGCCCAGGCAGGAGACCCTTTGGTCCCGGTTGGTGGCACCAACCGGGACCAATAGGCATCCACGCGTCAGCATTTCTGTGGCTGGAGTTTTTGTTTTTTTTTGAA
>NC_057809.1:612779840-612786310 GCF_018294505.1 Triticum aestivum
AAAATTGTGAATGTTGTTATTTACGTACTTCATATTGTTCATCAGAGTACCCGCCCCGCTCACAGGTCGTGTGGCGGATGGACTCGCAGACGTAGTATCCGCAGAAATCATTCCCTTGTTCCTGCCACAACCACTTTACAAGAAATAGAGGTCAATCAAACTGATAAGCAAGAATGCTAAATGGTATTGATGAAACTAGCGCTTGAATCACTAGCTAGGAGATGCGCGGAACATGCTACTATAGTACTTACTTTCGGGTGTCTAAATTCCAGCTCCTTCGGCAGTCCCGGAACTTTTCTGGTGAATTTTCTTCAAACCCTGCTGGACAAAGAAAACAATTACTTGATATCAGGAAATGAACAAAGTTGCTGATATGGTGGATAATGATCGATTTAACTTCTTGAGGATTTCAGTCATGTCCGCATACTCCTGGGGATCTTTTTGTTTAGAGTCCAAGACAGTTACTACTCCCCGCTCAAGCCTAATCTCTAGGAGAATATAGCGGTACCTGCGCATGCATGCATAACTCATCAATTACATTACTATAACCTGGACTAATATATTATGGAAACCGAATATGCACAAGACAGTAACACTCACTTGAAGTTATAAGGAAAGAGTATTATATCTTTGTTTTCATTTTTTTTGAATGATCGTAGCAAGTTGGCCTCGGTATCTTCAGGACGATGTTCAACCTCAGTTGCATCTATGAGATATGTGTTAACGAACCCAATATCACCGATTTGTCTTTTCTTCAATTCGGCGATCTTCAATCTGCATAATATAGTGAGGATAATTATAAATACATGCAATGAAAGAGATGAGCTATATAGAGAGACTTAATGACAGAAGTAGTAGTACTTACAGACAGTAGCAGGTGACCGTTGTTTTATCGAGGGCCAATTGATTGAAAAACTGATAGAACTCCTCAAATGGAATAGGCAACAGTTCAATTCCAACGAGGTCATGCTCCGGTTTAACTCTCGCATACAAAGTACTCCTCCCCCCAGACTCTCTGCAGATTTTCAAGTACCAATCATGTAATCTTCGCATCATCGTTGTTAAAGATTTTTCATCTTTGATGAGAGGCTTCCCGTACTCGTATTTGTGTATCTGCACCTCCATGGGATCATAATGTACATCGTCGGGCAGGTAATCATCAACATTGCAATAACCGGGCACCATCCTCGGATCGACGATGTCGCTAGGCACCTTGAGCGGGGGGCATGATTGCTTTGCTTGTTCGCCGAGCTGGGCAATTTGTTTCCCAGCTGCTCGTCGTTCTTTCAGCCTTTGATCACTGATTGTACTTCCCGACCGCTCCGCTTCGGCCCATGTCTTTGCAATAATGCGCTCATAGTTGCCTTTCGGCGGAGACTTGGGTGGTTTTGCCAGGGCAGCCAGAGTGCGCTTCACTTTCACCGGATCTACCTTCTCCTCCGGAGGTGGATGTCTCTTTGCTTTCAACCCTTTAAACCAGTCATCCACTTTGGTTCGCGCGATCTTCGCGTTCTCCTCCGGGGTCCTCTCGTATGGTAACTTCTGTGGACTCTTCAGAGAAGGACCGAATCTGTATGTCCTCCCGCCTCTGGTTGTACTGCTAGACGTCGGCCGAGCAGACGGAGCGGTTGTCTTCTTTACTTGCTTACGAGTCGGAGGAGAAGGACTACGATGCGTCGGAGCAGCTGCCGGAGCGGCGGCGGGTCTCTTCCGCCCTTGCTGACGAGGCGGAGAAGGAGGAGGCTGGCTGCTCGGGCGCGCCGGCGCAGGCGGAGAAGGAGGCGGAGTGCCGCCACGCGCCGGAGAAGGAGCCGGCCGAGGGCCCTGATCGTCACTCGCCGGAGGAGGAGGCGGAGTGCCCTGACTCGCCGGAGGAGGAGGAGGAGGAGGCGGAGGCGTCCGGTTCGGAAGGTTGATGAGCTCCTTCCGCCATAGGAATGGAGTCTTCAAAGCAGACCCCAGCCGAGTCTCCCCTTCACTGGTAGGGTGGTCAAGCTGGAGGTCCTCAAATCCCTCCGTTATTTCATCCACCGTCACCCTAGCATATCCTTCTGGAATCGGCCGGCAGTGAAAAGTTGCGCCGGGTTCAGTAGGATAAACAGAGCCAACAGCCGCCTTGACCTTCAAATTCATCCATTGCGTCATAAGGTGGCAATTTTGAGACTCCGTGATAGCATCCATGGGATAGCTGGCAGGAGCCGTCAAGGCATGCTCCGGCTGAAGCAGCTCGGTGGAAGCCACGTTGCTTCTGTGCTGAGATGGCGGGGTAGCTTCGGGGGAAGCTTCGGCAGTACATTTGCTGTGATTTGCTTCTCGTTCCTCTATCGCGTCTACCCTTGCTTGCAGCGCCTGCATTTGGGTCTGTTGCACTTTTTTCCTCCTCTCATGGGATTTTTAACCGCCTGCGTCCGGAAACCCAACCTTCCACGGAATGGAGCCTGGCATGCCTCGTGTCCGTCCAGGGTGCTTAGGATTCCCGAGGGCCATTGTGAGCTCGTCGTTCTCTCTGTCTGGAAAGAACGTCCCTTCCTGCGCTGCTTCGATATACTGCTTAAGCTTCCTGACTGGTATGTCCATTTGATTGTTCGTCCAAATGCACTTCCCTGTTACAGGGTCCAAGGTTCCGCTAGCCCCGAAGAACCAAGTCCGGCAATGGTCTGGCCAGTTAATTGTCTCTGGTTCGATCCCTTTATCAACCAGATCATTCTCAGTCTTGGCCCACTTAGGCCGGGCTACGAGGTAGCCACCTGACCCCGTGCGATGGTGAAGCTTCTTCTTCGCAGCATTTTGCTTGTTTGTCGCCGACATCTTCTTACTCTTTTCTGATGTCTTGTGGGCCACAAATGCAGGCCAGTGATCTCTGATCTTCTCATATCTGCCCTTGAATTCTGGTGTCTCATTATTTTCGACAAACTTATTCAGCTCTTTCTTCCACCTCCTGAATATTTCTGCCATCCTCTTAAGAGCAAAAGACTTGATTAATTGCTCTTTAACTGGGTTCTGTGGATTATCCTCTGGCGGTAGGGTGAAATTTGACTTCAGCTCAGTCCAAAGATCATTTTTTTGCATATCATTGACATAAGACACCTCAGGGTCTTCTGTACCCGGCTTAAACCATTGCTGGATGCTTATCGAGATCTTGTCCCTAACCAGAACCCCGCACTGAGCAACAAATGCGTTCTTTGTTCGGATGGGTTCAATCGGTTGGCCGTCGAGCGCGATTGCTATGATCTCAAACCTTTCATCCGAGCTCAACTTTTTCTTCACGCCTCGTCTCTTTACCGAAGTTGTGCTCGATCCGGAGGGCTAGAAAAAAGAACAAAGACTTAATTAATATGTGTACATACCAAAACAATGAATGCATCAATCAGCTAGTCAGCACTGGCTTAACTAATATATATACCTAGTCGGACTCGGTTCGGTCACCGGAGCCGTCATCACGGTCTCCTTCTTGCACCAGCATTGGGTCACCGGAGCCGTCCTCATGTTCTTCTTCTTGCACCGGCATTAGGTCACCGTAGCCAACTTCTTCACCCTCTCCTTCCAGACCATCGGTGTCGTTGAGAAACAACGAGACGGCATCACTTCCTTCTGCGATTATGTCCCTCAACAACGCTTCTTTTGCTTCGTCTCGGGCGGTGTCCATAGTTTCTACAAATATTTACAACATGGCAAGTATTATTCAAACATGACAGATGGATATATTAGTGGCAAACGTAGAACTAGCTACCTAATCATAGTAAGGAATCATATATATTAATTAGTGGCCTCGACGCTGCTTCTCTAGGGTTTGGGGTGGCCTCGACAACGCTTCAAGGGTTTGGGGTGGCCTCGACAATGCTTCAAGGAGGGGGTAATATCGACCCCCCCCCACGTGTTGAAGCTATCGGGAGGGGGTATATATCGACAACGACGACACTACATCTATGTCCCTCGACGACCCTCGTTCCTGATAAAAAAAAGAGGAAGAAGAAGAAAAAAAGAGGAGAAGAAAGAATAGAGGAGAAGAACTCCTCTATTCTTTCTTCTCCTCTTTTTTTTCTTCTTCCTCTTCTTTTTTATCCTCTTCTTCCTCTCATGTTCGAGAGGATCGTCGAGGGGTCGGGAGGTTGCCTAGTGTCAAAGGATTCAACAAAACCATGTCTTCATCATTAGGCGAAAGTAACATGTGCATGATGGTACGAAGCTCTCCAAAGTTATTTTGGAACGGAGTCCTAGATAGGAATTTGCTTTTTGGTACAAAGTTCAGCAAGAACCTTCCAAATATCGTTATTTGGAAGGCCTTTGCTGAAATTCATACAAGAAGGCAAATTATCCTATCCGGGACACCATTCCAAAATAACTTTGGAGGACTTCGTCATGCCCTGGTTACTTCCGGCTAATGATGAAGCCATGGATTTCTTCAATACTTTGACACTAGGAAACCTCTCTCGACCCCTCAGCGATCCTTGACCCCTCGAACCCTCGACGACCCTGGAACCCTCGACCCCTAGACGACCCTGAAATAAAAAGAGGAGAAGAAGAAAGGAATATCTAGAGGAGAAGATCGAAGAAAAAAAAAGAAGAAAAAGAAGAGGAGTTCTATTTTCTCTTCTTCTCCTCTATTCCTTTCTTCTTCTCCTCTTCTTTTTTTCTTTTTCTTATTTATTTTTCCCCTTCTTCCTCTCCTCTTCTTCTCCTTTCTTCCTCTTCTTATTTTCCTTTTTCCTCTCCTTCTTTTTCTTCTTCTTCCTTCTTTCTAGCTAGATATATAAAACTTTTCTAAAAATGTAACTTTTGCATATATACATGGAAAAAATTGTTATCGGGGAGGGAGTATATCGACCCCCCCCCCTCGACCCTCTTTTACTTCTTCTTCCTTCTTCCTTCTTCCTCTTTTCTTCTCCAACACAAAACACATCTCATCTCATCTCATCTCCTCCAAAAATAATTCTTTGCATATGAACATACATACATTTACTTTTTTTCTTAAATGTTACATATGAACATTTTCTTAAATGAGCATATGAACATTTTTTGCATATGAACATACATACATTTCTTGGTAACAAAAAAAAGGCAAAAACGAGCATTATATATACAGCATATACAAAGCATTATACAGTGAACATACATACATACATACATACAGTGAGCATATACATGAGCATTATACGGCGACGGCGACGATGGTTGGCGGTGGCGCGCGCTTACGGATGACGTGCGGGGACTGCAATGAGAAGGAAAAGGGGAGGAGGCAGGGGCTCACAACGCGGGGAGGGGTCGAGGTCGCCGGCCGGAATCGGTGCGGGCGACAATGACGGCGTCGGCGGGGGCGGCGGGCGGCCTGGCGAGCAGGGGAGTTCGAGGCGACGGCGAGGGCGGCGAGGGCGCCGGCGCGCGGGGACGGGGCAGGGGCAGGGCGACGGCGACGAGGAGTGGGCGGCGATGGCGAGCACGGGGCAGGGGCAGGGCGACGGCTGAGAGGAGCGGCGGTGATGGCGAGCACGGGGCAGGGGTGCGGGGCGACGGCGACGGCGAGCACAGGCAGCCTGGCGGCGTCGGGGGCTAATGGTCGATGAGAAACTGAAAATTTCCTAAGTCCTGCTTATATACACAGAGTATTGGTCCCGGTTCGTGGCATCAACCGGGACCAATGCCACCTTTAGTCCTGGTTGGTGCCACCAACCGGGACCATAGGTCTCTTTTCAGCAGCCGAAAGGGCGGGAAGGAGAGGCCTATGGTCCCATTTGGTGGCACCAACCGGGACTAAAGGGTGGCATTGGTCACGGTTGGTTCCACGAACCGTGACCAATGCCCCCTTTAGTCCCGGTTGGTGCCCCCTTTAGTCCCGGTTGGTGCCACCAACCAGGACCAATGGCCTTGTGCTGCCCCGCGCCCAAAAGTTTAGTCCCACCTCACTAGTTGAGAGGGCTCGGGAGTGGTTTATAAGCGCTGCTGCGCCCACCCTCCCGAGCTCCTCTCAACTGCAGGCTTTCGGGCCTAATCTGTCACTGCAATGCCTGTGGGCCTACTGGGCCTGTTGCGGGCTTGAATCCTGGCCCATGGTAGGGTTTCTATTCGTATTCAGGCCGTGGTGGCCCAGTTGGTGGCATTTTTTTGTTTTTTTGTTGCTTTATTTATTTTCTTTTGTTTTTTGCTTTATTTTTTAATTCTTTATGCTTTTAGTTTTACAAAAAATTATAAACTTCTTGTTAATGCCATTAGTTTTCAAATTTGAAAACAGTTTTTTAGTTTTTTTGTTTTCTTTGTTGCTTTATTTATTTTATTTTGTGATTAACTTTACTATAAAAATAGTTTTTTCCTGTTTTTTTTATTTGTTTTTTGCATTATTTATTTTCTTTTGTTTTTTGCTTTAATTTTTAATTCTATTTGCTTCTAGGTTAGCAAAATTATAAACTTTCTGTTAGTGCCATTAGTTTTAGAAAAATTATAAACTTTCTGTTAGTGCCATTAGTTTTCAAATTTGA